>NC_053024.1:504058409-504304439 GCF_003073215.2 Triticum urartu
TACATAGTTCTCGAACCCGTAGGGTCCGCACGCTTAAAGTTCGATGACGGTTATATTATGAGTTTATGTGTTTTGATGTACCGAAGGAGTTCGGAGTCCCGGATGAGATCGTGGACATGACAAGGAGTCTCAAAATGGTCGAGACATAAAGATCGATATATTGGACGACTATATTCGAATATCGGGAAGGTTCCGAGTGATTCGAGTATTTTTGGGAGTACCGGGGAGTTACGGGAAATCATATTGGGCCTTAATGGGCCATACGGGAAAGGAGAGAAAGGCCTCAAAGGGTGGCCGCACCCCTCCCCATGGGCTGGTCCGAATTGGACTAGGGAAGGGGGCGCCTCCTTCCTTCCTTCTCCTTTTCCCTTCCCTTTCCTTCCCTCCTACTCCTACTACTTGGAAGGGCTTCTAGTTCTACTAGGAAAGGGGGAATCCTACTCCCGGTGGGAGTAGGAATTCCCTAGGGCGCGCCATAGAGAGGGCCGACCCTCCCCCTCCTCTACTCCTTTATATACGGGGGCAGGGGCACCCCAAAGACACAACAATTGATCTCTTGATCTCTTAGCCGTGTGCGGTGCCCCCTCCACCATAATCCATCCTCGATCATATCGTAGCAGTGCTTATGCGAAGCCCTGCGTCGGTAGAATATCATCATCGTCACCACGCCGTCGTGCTGACGAAACTCTCCCCTAACACTCGGCTGGATCAGAGTTCGAGGGATGTCATCGAGTTGAACGTGTGCAGAACTCGGAGGTGCCGTGCGTTCGGTACTTGATCGGTCGGATCGTGAAGACGTACGACTACATCAACCACGTTGTGCTAACGCTTCCGCTTTCGGTCTACGAGGGTACGTGGACAACACTCTCCCCTCTCGTTGCTATGCATCACCATGATCTTGCGTGTGCGTAGGAATTTTTTTTGAAATTACTACGTTCCCCAACAGAAGCTTCATGACCGGGGTGCGCAGGGTGGTGGTTGGTTTGGTGGCGAGCTCCGGAGTGCCTAAGGTGAAGGTTGGGAGTGGAAGAAATCCCTGTTGGCTTGGCCGACACCGACGCGGTGGCGCCTGAGGGTGCGCCAGACCTTCCTGGAGGGCGTCCGGGGTACCCTTCCTCTCTCCTCACCGCGCACCACGGGAAACCCTTGGCAGCAGCGTCGTCATCGTCGCGTCCCTTCTTGAAGGTGTTGATTGGTACCGACTCTTGGGAGTCTCAGAGCTTGGTGGGCGATCTCCGATGGATGCAACGGCCGCGAGGCTTCTTCGTTTTTTGTCGATCCGCCGTTGTCGGCATTTGTTTCTCTTGTATTTTCTCTTTTATTTCTTTTGGGCATGACTGTGCTGCTTCCGTCCCAGCACCTATTGTTGGTTGTCTCGGTTGGTTGCTTTGTATACAAAGCGGGGGAAAACCCTTTTTCGATAGTGGTGGTAGCGAGTGTCGGTGGCGGTGAGGTGGGCAGTGGGGAGGCGACGGGATACGGGATACCTGATGCACATATGACAACGACGAGAGCTCTGCCTCACTCTCTCTCGAAGAGAATAACGAGATTTTGAAGAAGCCTCGACCCTGCGCTTGCTATAGGAAGGAAAGGATAAGATGTTTGCGTCACGAATGAAAACCATGACGTGGCAGTGTGCCAAGATTCATATGAGCGATCCAATGGTTCATAGTTTGAGAAATTCTATAATGGCCCCAAAAATATGAATGAACAAAGAAAAAAGGTTTGGGAAATTCTATAATGGACCCAAAATATGAATGAATGAAGAAGCCTCGACCTGCGCTTGCTATAGGAAGGAAAGGATAAAATGTTTGCGTCACGAATGAAAACCATGACGTGGCAGTGTGCCAAGATTCATATGAGCGATCCAATGGTTCATAGTTTGAGAAATTCTATAATGGCCCCAAAAATATGAATGAACAAAGAAAAAAGGTTTGGGAAATTCTATAATGGACCCAAAATATGAATGAATGAAGAAGCCTCGACCTGCGCTTGCTATAGGAAGGAAAGGATAAAATGTTTGCGTCACGAATGAAAACCATGACGTGGCAGTGTGCCAAGATTCATATGAGCGATCCAATGGTTCATAGTTTGAGAAATTCTATAATGGCCCCAAAAATATGAATGAACAAAGAAAAAAGGTTTGGGAAATTCTATAATGGACCCAAAATATGAATGAATGAAGAAAAAAATGGCACGCCACATTCGCCCACCGTGGGGCTCGAACCCACGACCACAAGGTTAAGAGCCTTGCGCTCTACCAACTGAGCTAGACGGGCTTTGGCGAGATAGAAGAGGAATGCTTCTCCAGTATCTATGATGCCTATATGATTCCATGATGCCATTCACCAAAGCAAACCCACCGGTCGGTCGGATCCGACCTCCGAGCCCCGCCAGCACCAACTATCCCGCGAAGAGAACCCCACTGCCGCGGCCGGAAATCTCACCAGTCAGTTCATCTACCTAGCTCGCCGTCTCGTCGCCAGCCACCCTCCTCTCGCCGGGGCGGTGATCCCGCCATGGCCTCCTGGCTCAAGGTCGCCGAAGGTACGCGCCAGAGCCTCCTCTCCCCTCCCCTCCTCCCGATCGCCGCCGAGATCCACCTCTCCTGCGGGCTAAGATCTGGGGTTTCTCCCCTCGACTCTAGTACTGCATCCGCGGCGGTTACTGCGTGGGATTACGACGCCGGCTGCGAAATCTGGCGAGCTAGCCTTGATGCAGTGCCTTGTTCGACCGCCTTTGGGTGTGCGGGCGGGCCAGTTGCACCCCACCCGAACCCATTGCCTGCTTGATACGCCATTGAGTTGTTGGCAATGTGGAGCTGTAACAAGTATCCTGTTTTTTGCTGTAACAGACTTGCTCGAAGTGGTCGACCGGAGGGCGAAAAGCGTGGCCACCGAGCTGTCCGACGAGC
The DNA here is from genome assembly GCF_003073215.2 of Triticum urartu. NCBI lineage: Eukaryota > Viridiplantae > Streptophyta > Magnoliopsida > Poales > Poaceae > Triticum > Triticum urartu. The sequence goes on from NC_053024.1 coordinate 504,061,324, forward strand.
AGACTGCTCCTCAGCCCTCAGGTAAACATTGCCCCGTGTTAGCCAGCTGCTCGGCGAGTTGGAATATAAGTAATCGCTGATGTTTGTTTGCTGAAGGATCGAATGGCCAAGAAGGGCAAGCAAAGAGGGGAAAGCCCAGGGAGAAGGTCGCAACTGGATAGACTTCTTGAGCGTACTTGATTCCTTGCAGACGGCGTGCCTGATACCTGATGTCTAAAGCCTGCTGTAAATCCGCATTGCAGGGTCCATTGAAGCTCACTACCGGGGATGCAGGTAACAGGACAGCGGCTCAGAAGGAGAGGAAGAACAGGCAACCGCCTCGGGAGAGGATTAAGATTGAGAAGATCAAACCTTCGGCACGTCCTGATTCATCAAATGATGATGCTCTTGCTATTGTTAGTGCCAGCGAACCTGAAGTCACTTCAGTTGATGTTAAGGGAGCGAATGCTGAGAGCACATCCGACAAAGTAGAGAACACCACTGTTGACCTTAAAAATGATGTAGCTGCTAATGCTGTCGATAATGCGGTTGAAGTCCAGTCAATAGAGAGAACCCCTGAGGATACAGGTCCCATCACGGATCATGTTGCAGATTCTGGCAATTTGGAGAGTGCTTCTGAAAGCTCTGCTCCTTCAGTTCCAGACGAAAAAAATGAGCCAAGCAGCAGTAACCAGTCTACTGACATTGGTTTAGCAGTCAGTTTGGAGGATAAAGACACAGCTGTGGCTGTTATCCAGGAGAGAACTATCTCTGGAGTACCCGATTCACAAGGTTCTGGCAAATCCCAAGATCTGAAGAAAGATAATTTGTCAGATCCACCAGAAATCACACAAAATCAACAGGAACATAAGTCTGAATCAGTTCCTCTGAAGGATCAAGACCAACTTGAGGAGGTAGGCTGTAGCAAATTGCACTCATAATGACCAAGATATGCTGATGTGAATGCATTCTCTGCTTACACTATAGCGCTGTCTTGTTGGTCTTTGGCAGGCTCAGGGATTACTAAAAAGCGCTGCAAAAACTGGCCAGTCAAAAGAAGCTAGATTAGCTCGGGTATGATTAGTATAAGCATAGTGACGCTGCCACGTTACCTGCTTACCTTTATTGTGATTAAGTCCATATGTTGACCTGTTGGTTTATGTTTTACTTATCAACAGGTCTGTGCTGGACTTTCATCCCGTCTCCAAGAATATAAATCCGAGAATGCACAGCTAGAAGAACTTCTTGTTCAGGAGGTCAGATTATCTTACCGAAATTCATCTCATTACATTTTATTTCCAATTACCTTAACCCCATGCATGGTAGAGTGGTTTTCCCTAATATATATTGATTTCATAACACATAACAGAGAGAGAAATGTAGCTCACATGAAGCTCATATAAAGCAACTACACCAAGAACTATCGGTGTCCAGAGTACAAGGTTCACGAGTTGAATCTAACATGGTTGATGCTTTGGCTGCAAAAAACACTGAGATTGAATCTCTAGCTAAATCATTGGACTCTTGGAAGAAAAAAGCAGCAGCTTCAGAAGAAATGCTGGCATCTTTACAGGTTTCATCTTTCATACTCTTTCAAGTTTCTTTTAATCTTTCTGTAACACTACTACATCGCCAAAGGAAACCATACATTGTGGCCAGTGTCCTGTGCAGTTGCAGAGTTTAATGTATGATTGTATGAACTCCATAGTGGCACTTTACTGCTGTCTTCAATCATTATACAACAACAACAAAGCCTTTAGTCCCAAACAAGTTGGGGTAGGCTAGAGGTGAAACCCATAAGATCTCGCAACCAACTCATGGCTCTGGCACATGGATAGCAAGCTTCCACGCACCCCTGTCCATAGCTAGCTCTTTGGTGATACTCCAATCCTTCAGGTCTCTCTTAACGGACTCCTCCCATGTCAAATTCGGTCTACCCCGCCCTCTTGACATTCTCCGCACGCTTTAGTCGTCCGCTATGCACTGGAGCTTCTGGAGGCCTGCGCTGAATATGCCCAAACCATCTCAGACGATGTTGGACAAGCTTCTCTTCAATTGGTGCTACCCCAACTCTATCTCGTATATCATCATTCCGGACTCGATCCTTCCTCGTGTGGCCACACATCCATCTCAACATACGCAACTCCGCCACACCTAACTGTTGAACATATCGCCTTTTAGTCGGCCAACACTCAGCGCCATACAACATTGCGGGTCGAACCGCCGTCCTGTAGAACTTGCCTTTTAGCTTTTGTGGCACTCTCTTGTCACAGAGAATGCCAGAAGCTTGGCGTCACTTCATCCATCCGGCTTTGATTCGATGGTTCACATCTTCATCAATACCCTCATCCTCCTGCAGCATTAACCCCAAATACCGAAAGGTGTCCTTCCGAGGTACCACCTGGCCATCAAGGCTAACCTCCTCCTCACACCAAGTAGTACTGAAACCGCACATCATGTACTCGGTTTTAGTTCTACTAAGCCTAAACCCTTTCGATTCCAAGGTTTGTCTCCATAACTCTAACTTCCTATTTACCCCCGTCCGACTATCGTCAACTAGCACCACATCATCCGCAAAGAGCATACACCATGGGATATCTCCTTGTATATCCCTTGAGAGTTGTGACCTCATCCATCACCAATGCAAAAAGATAAGGGCTCAAAGCTGACCCCTGATGCAGTCCTATCTTAATCGGGAAGTCATCGGTGTCGACATCACTTGTTCGAACACTTGTCACAACATTATCGTACATGTCCTTGATGAGGGTAATGTACTTTGCTGGGACTTTGTACATTACCCTCATCAAGGACATGTACGATAATGTTGTTCAGTGGCCATTATAATTGTTTCAAATATGCTAGCACAGTGGCCATTTGTTCAGTGATTTGCTACTCACATGCTTTCATTTTCTGTCATGATCTAATTATAATTGCGTTGTCATATGTGTTTTTGTACTTTTCCATTTGGAATACCGTGGAGGTGCTTGTGAACTTTCTTTCTAGTTGAATGCAGATAAGGTCCCAAGTAGACATGATTTGGAGTTGGAGTAGCAGGATTTTGGATATTTTTTACGCATTCCAAGAACTCAAGATGCTCATGTCATTTGCGGATTCTTGTAGCTTTGTTAATATTCACCCTTGTGTGTCTTAAAAAAATTCTGGCTGTAGAACTTAGCATAAAAACTTATTAGTGATGTAGAAACTCCCCCCTCCTAGTTTATTCTGTGCCCGGGAGTGGGAGTTGCTCATTTTCATTTTATATATGTACATCTGCACGTGTCTGTTTTTTGACACATGGAAAGTCTCTTACAGTCTCTAGCATTCTGCGTTCATAGTTTAAATCAATGGAGCTTCGTGTTCCTGCTCAAATTTTGAGCTCGAGCTGTGTGTTATCGCAAATGAGTATGAACCTGGAGTGTCCTGTGCTCTCTCTGTCAGACTCAGATATCAGTGGAAGTCTTGGACTTACTCTCAGGAACTAGCACCTGTGTGTTTAAGTTGTACAGCTTGATATGATCTCTTTTGGATATAAATCTTGAATAGTATGGCTATGTGGGTGACTGTTAACACTTTTCCTTATGTTTTTAGGCTTCTGTAAGACTAACATAACTGATGTTATCAAATAATAAATCGATTTTGTTTTCTGCGGATACTAGGAAGATATGGATGGCCTTAAGAGGAACCGTGAGCTTACTGAAACCAGGATCATCCAGGTTAGTGAAATAGACTTTCTGGGGTAGAATAATAGAACAGCCTCATATTTTCATGAAGTTATCTAACCTCTGTGCAATTCTCAAAAAAATAAAAATAAATCTAACCTCTGTGTACCATGTACATGTTAGGCTCTACGAGAGGAACTTTCAACCGTGGAGCGGAGGGCTGAAGAGGAGCGTATTGCACATAATGCTACAAAGATGGTAATTTGTTGAAGTGCATCCGTTTTATTGCTTTGTCTTTATCATAATTTCTTGTGTTCTAAAATTTCAATACTTTCTATTACATTGCAGGCAGCTGTTGACAGAGAAGTAGAATTGGAGCATCGGGCTGTCGAGGCATCAAATGCTCTTGCTAGAATCCAGGTAATTTTACAAGGTATAAATATGAAGCGTCAACATGTAGTCTATTATGTGAGGATGTCAAAATTGTCTGCCAATTTTCTTGAACACTAACAAGGAAATTGCATGTTAGTGCTATGTAGATGTTTGTTTCAATTGACATTTCTTGCAATATCATGCGCAGTGCAAGGGGCATTTATCACAGCCTGACTATTTCTTTCAACAACTACAGATGTTAGTCTACTACATTCTAGAATCGGCAGAATGAAAGTTTACTCCTGTAAGATCAAATGTTTTGGCACATGCCACGCTATCCCATTAGTTGCGTTCATCTGTTTATTGGTGTATTGTTCTCCAGGGGATACATTTGAAGATCTAAGTAGATGTCCTTAAAACAAGTTTCATACTCAAACTGCCAAGATGAGCTAATTCAACATTTAGAAGTTCTAGCACTGTGACTAAGTGGAGACAAATCTATCTAGATTTTAGAGGTTCGTCAATACCACAAGGCCAGCATGTGTACTTGCAAGAAACAGTAATCCAGCTAGAAAATTAGTAACTGTTATGTTTCCAGGGCTGTGCTTCAATACATATATGTGATTTATAGTATGTTTCCACTAATTTTCTAAGCTCTTGTTTAAATAGTTCAACTCCTATCCGTTCTATGTCAATTTAATCCAAATCTTGTACTTGCAATAATGTCACTTAGTTTAGATTCCATGGGTGTCACATTTTAGTCGATTGGTCTCTGATTTTTGATCTTGACTGTTCTGTTGGCATACAGAGAGCTGCTGATCAAAGCTCATCGAGAGCAATGGAATTTGAGCACAAAGTAGCTGTACTTGAGGTAAATTCCTTTCCGCACTGTGTGTCATATCTGATCAGTTTAGTTTCTGCTATTAACTATCGGTACCCTGGTTGTTTCAGGTTGAATGTGCATCACTGCACCAAGAACTACAGGAAATGGAAGCTCGTAATCGCCGTGCTCAGAAAAAGCCTTCTGAAGATGCTAGTCAAGCTCTTCAGGTTAAAATTTTCTTCTAAACCAGATCTCCCGTTTCTCATTACTAAAAAATTATAGTTGACAGCAATAGGAGGGGAAAAATGGAAAATGTTTTGACACCTATCAGGAAATCCGCAGTGCGATCACGGTCTGGGTCAAGAACTGCAGAGAAGTTGATAGCACCTCCTATTAGTATTAGCTACCTTTGCACAGACACTCAGCCAGATAAAATAGCGGCAAAGAAGTAGCAACAAGGCATAACAATATATATATAGTGTGGAACTGATTCCAAATAGTGGTGAAACCGTGAAAGTATAACTGGGGGTTCTTCAGGTTAAAATCAAAGAACCTTGGTTTCTTTACGGGATTAATATGAGCTGTACTTTTAGCACACTCCATACCTGAGATACTCATATTGTGGATCTATTTACTACCCTATCTACAAATGTCTATCTGTATTTATTTACCTTTGCTTTTGAAATAATAGAACTTAGCATATTGCACTATCCTGAAATGTAACACTATGGTGTTTGTTTCTCTTGATGCTGTGCTTTTGGAAAGCAGATACAGGCATGGCAGGAGGAAGTTGAGCGAGCACGGCAAAGCCAAAGAGAGGCAGAAAGCCAGATATTATCCTTGGAGGTACCATTTAATTCATAAGATATCAAAGAATCAGTTGTCAAGTAATAATTCGGAAGTTTAGGTAAAAATGCTAATATGATGATCAGGTATAATATCACAGAAAATGTAAAAAGGATCAATGGAGTTGTTTCTATTATAGTAATCAGAATGCTCTGTCTTGCACCATTATTTGTTCAACATCTTTATTTGTATGATGTAGGCTGAGTTGCAGAAGATGAGAGTTGAAATGGCTGGAATGAGACGAGACGCAGAGCATTATTCTAGACAGGTTGTTAATCCTAATCAAATCACACTTTTCTTGTTAAAACTGGGTGAACAACATTTACCCACCTTATAACTGGACGAATGCAACATTTACTACAATCTATCTTGTTACCAGATCATACTTAATGGTTACTTTTTCTTGTGCAAATGTGTCTCTTTTTAGGAGCATGTTGAGCTAGAGAAAAGATACCGTGAGCTCACTGATTTGCTGGTATGTGCTGAAGCATACCAATTTCCTTTTCTGTCATTGACATTTTAGCTAAGGAGAGCTAATTCATTATCTATGCATTATTTCTTCCAGTACCACAAGCAAACACAATTAGAATCCATGGCCAGTGAAAAAGGTGCATTAGAGTTCCAACTGGAGAAATCATTGAAGCAATTCCATGAAGTGCAGGTTCATAATTTCTCTTCTTCCTATGTTGCTTGTGCTATAGGAATTGTCCTGCGGATGTTCTTATCTTCCTACCATTCTGTTATCTTTGTGTTCCATTTGATAGGTAGAAGCAGAAAGGAGTAGGGTTTCTCGCAGATCAGCATCATCATGGGAAGAAGATACTGATATCAATGCGCTAGAGTATGTTGACCGTTTTCTTTTCATTATTGAACATGCAGGAAAATATTGTTTATAAGCATGCCATAGTTTCTTTATGCTGTGAGAATGTCCAGTCAAAAGAGAAGCAGCCATGTGTTGCAAATTGTACTTGAGATTTCCAAGGTTTAGCTGTGTTCCTCTATTTGGAAGTTCTAGTACAGTTTTAGATAATTACCTTTTATATTTCAGGCCTCTTCCACTGCATCATCGACACATGGCAACGGCAAATCATCAGGTATATGTGTCCAATGGAAATCTGGAGTGCAGCATCCTAACAAATAGTGGGAGAGTGCTAATATTTTACCTTGGCATTTTTGGCGTTCCAGTTACAAAAAGCTGCGAAGTTTTTAGATTCAGGGGCTGTGAGGGCGACAAGATTTTTGTGGCGGCATCCTGTTGCCCGAGTCAGCCTTCTATTCTATCTGGCAAGAACATAATTTTGATCCTGTATGTTTATTTTAGATCTTATTAAGGCTGATCTCTGATTGAATCTGCGTATACCTGTTCCAGGTGTTTGTGCATTTGTTCTTGATGTACTTGATGCAGCGCCTGCAGGTACTCAACCATGTTATACTGCTATCACATTTATTTATTTTCATTCATGTCATCTCATGCCTTGGTCAGGCACACAATGTTGTTTATTTTTCATTCTATCCGTGTATTATCACAGAGCTCTTTTGCTAAAACAATTAACCAAAGTTAACTGATGAGCGTGTTGGAATGTTACAGGACTTTGCAGCGGAAGAGACTGGGAAATCGTCCATGGGGGACCTGGCCAACGTGAAGTTGCCATAGGCTTTACAGCCTATTCCCACCCCCTCACGAATCTAGGCGTTACTTCCTGATTATAGCTCTATACGTGGCCCCTATATGTTCCTACGGGATTTCGACGATTGCCTGTGAAATTCCTGTGTTCGAAATAGGCCAGCCATTAAGTTTTTCTTGGTTTGATGTGGTGTTAACCCTGCTACAATTTTTTTCTTCCCCTTCCCTCTCGTTTGTAAAGTAGTAATGTTCTTTGGTTGGCCGTGGGCTATATAATCCATTCTTTAACACTTGATATTAATCACAAATGTAGCAGCCTGACCCGATAATAATATATGTGTCATACAGGCCACTTGAGCCAATTCTTATAGTACTTACAACAAGCTGTTGGGGGTCGATGGAGCAAACTGATATGAAATGAGGAAATGCGTCCATACTCGAGTTTTGTTCTGCTTTGTATTGCATCGTCTCTTCTCATCTGGATGCTGCCTGTCTGGTGCACACACACGTGCACACAAGCGCACGCGCGCGCGCACACACACACGCACACACACAGGGGCATAATCACTGATCTTCCCCCAAATTTAACCCTATCAAACCCAAAATTGAACCCATATCAACTTAGATTGCGTCCTAGATCCCATGGGTTAAGGACTTAACCCCATCGACAAGTTGCGATGAGGCGCCTTTGGATGGTCGTCGCTGATGCTCATGTCCAGATCTTCCAGCCATCCATGGTGCCGCCAAAGGTGAGAGGAGAGTGACAGGTGAGAGTGAGCGTGAGAGAGTGATGAGGGTGTTTTATGGCCCGCCTTCAAGAAGCATCGCGTCATCTCCCGCTCGTCATCGCTCATGCGGCCGCGTGCTCTCTTTACGCTTGCTCGGGCTTGGCTCACTGGAAACGGTCAACCCCGACGTTCCTCCAAAGCTAAGCTATGGGCTGCTTTGAGGAGCATGCGATGCAGGCCCAGCCGCATGCGCAATTAACCAAACGAGTCAAATCCACCCCCCCCCCCGGGCTAGGATGGAGGTTGTGCAGTCAACCAAACAGGCCCAGGTGTCTCTCCACTGGTCCCGCCCGATTTGAGTTGTGAGTGTGTAGCAGGGATCATAGGTGATGGTGCGAAATACCGTCAGATCCCTCGGTAGGGGTCCAAGCACGACCGGAAGTCTTGGATCGGAGGTCGCACAAAGGTTCTACCCAAGTTTGAGCCTCCGAAGAGTAATACCCTACGTCCTGCTTGGTTTGATATTTCATGGTGGAGGGATACCTCATGCGAGGGGTTTAGAGTGGTGTTTGATGTTGCTATCGAGAGTTGCTATCTGAGATTAGATGGGATGAAAACCTCCTGACCCCCCCCTTATATAGATGAAAGGAGGCCTAGGGTTTACAGGGGGCAGATGCGATCTAGGTTGCCTTCGATCTTTGCCTTGGGCGGTAGGAAGGTCCTTAACGCTACCCTTAGGGTTTCGCCTGGCCTTGGGGCTTGTGGGCCCCGACAAGGCCTACGGTTGGGCACCTCCGAATAAGCCACCCCAGGTGTATGACACTCTCAGTAGCCCCCGCGCGTGGCGGAGGTCGTAGAAGTGGTCTTTGAGACCACCAGCGGCTCATGTCTTCCTCTTTTTCGCACCTTGGTCCTTCAGCTTTAGGAAACCTGAACCCGACCTCTTGTGGTAGTCGCTTCGTTCAGAGGGCCGCACACTCCCAGCGGGCCTTTTTTACTTTAGGCAGAATCGAAGCTCCGCTGAGGGAATCGTTGGCGGTGTATCCCTTTTACTTTGGGCTTTGATGATGGCGCCATGATTCTCGCACCCGTTTCGGAGCAGCTATAAGAGGAGGCAAAGTGAGGGGTTTTCAATTTCTCCCCGCCTCTAGTCATTTCAACTTCCTTTTCCGCCGCCAGCCTAATCGCGTGTGTTGTTAGTGCTCCGCCTTGCTCCCCTGCCAACCTCTTTGTCCTTCCCTTTTCACCGCGACGGTGACCAAGAGTGAGAAGGGGAGTCGGGCTTCCAGCCAGGAGCCGGTTGTGAGTGCTCCCGGCCAAAAGCGGAAGCGGCCCGCCTCCATAAGCGTGAGATCGTCGCGATCTCCCCCCCAAATCCACAAGGAAGTGGTTCCCCTCCGTGTCAACGGAGGAGGAGGTCCAGGCCTACAAGGACCAGCTTCTGATGCCGGCAGACTTGAAGGTTCGGCTTCCACTTGGGGAAGCGCTGCCTATTGGTGTCCTAGATTAGGGGTGCTTGCCACGTCGGCCCGTCAGTAATGGGCCAAGCCGAGAACCCATTGAAGATTGTTGGCATGGCCGTGCCAGCCCTGACCCACGGCAGATCTCCTGAAAACTTGGCGTTCACTTCAAGCGTACTTAAACCGGCATGCTTATCTCTAAAGATTGTAACCTCCCATTTGTAAACCCTAGGTACCTCTGGCGTCTAGAGACACGTGCGTACTCATTCGCAAGGTTTAGAGCTTAGACAAACTCATACGATCTCGAGGTAGATCAATATGTACTTTGTACCCCCATCACAATCGATATATAAGAAGCATGACGTAGGGTTTTACCTCATCAAGAGGGCCCTAACTTGGGTAAAACACCATGTCCCTACTCTCCTTGTTACCATCTAGCTCTGATCACCAAGCTTGGGACCCCCTACCCGAGATCTGCTGGTTTTAGCACTGACATTGGTGGCCCATGCAGGTCCCACCAGGTGATCACACGAACTCGATGGCAGATCTACGGATCAACGATTTGTCTTTGGCAACATCACACTGCTTGCCGATACGACTGATCATCTAGTCCAGATAGAGATCCCCCCTTTGGACCAAGCCATGTGGCTCGACAATTTGAAAAATGCTACGGATCGCCGTGACAGGATTACCTTTTCAGGCCAGATGTCAGATTGGCCCATGAATACCGACGCATATGCCCCGGATTCGATCTTGGATCCAAAAACTTCCTCGCTGGTTCGGGCATTCAGCCTGCCTGATAGGAACCCCGAGGCAGCACCCCCCGGTGCCCAGGCGCAAGTCCGGCTCGGTGCCACCCGCCATTGGATGATGGGTAAAATCGATCTTCTTGCTTTCAACAAGATGTTGGACCAAGCTTGAAACCTCAGGATTTCAGATGGGCCGGTCTCGGCCCGCGGTCAGGGCGGATTTAGATCCAAAAATGTGGAGCTTTTCGACCCACCCACCACTCACTTAGTCGCCATGATTGAGGACTTAACTGACGTGTTGGACTACGCCTCCGAGGAGACCGTCGATATGGAAGAGGATGTCGATGACATGTCGTATACATCGTCACCTCTAACATCCGGTTATACCAGGAACCAGGCAGTCACTTCTACCTTCGATGTCTACATGGTAGAAACTCCCAAGGATAAAAGGGAGGACAAAGGGGAGGAGCCACCCAAACACCGGTGACGCCGCAATAAAGGCGCAGGTAATGGTGATGCTAGCCATGAAGCCACTAATAACGATGACGTCACCGATAACGGCGATACCCCAGAAGGCACCGATAACCTGGACACATGTTATAACACCGACAATGGTCCCATCAACAGCATCACGCCCAACGGGGACGATGATGACCCCGAGGACATCAACTATTACCCAGAGTCCGAGGAATATTTAAGCCTCAGACCGGATGAGTTCGACATGCCTGAGGAACCGTTAGATGATCCTCGGTTATAGGACTTTCACCGGCAGTTGTCGGCCCAGTGGGAACCAGGGTACCATAGGCCACCTGCCTATGACCCAGGAAGGGCCCCTTGGCCAAAATCATGAGGCAGCCCACCGGCGGGCACCGCGAAGCCAGCAACCTCGCGAGGGCCCTGCCCTACAAGGGGCTTCTCCTACGAAGGACTTCATCAAGACTACCATCGCAACAAGTGGCCTCGCGAGGCCACCCTTGCGAGACGCCCTCCTGTGAGGCCTCCCGAGGAGCCATGCAGCGCAGGCGCTACCCATCACATGGATGACGTAGGGATATTACCTCCACCAAGAGGGGCCTGAACTCGCTAAACACCGAGTGTTACACCTACGTCGCAGCTAGGATCTGCCCCTCTTTCATACCCCTAGTACTCATTGTCAGGATCGTAACCCCGACACCATCCTATGCGCTCGGAGACAGTTTCCCCTTCGGTGCTAAGGGAGCAGCTATGCCTACCTGCCCCAAAGCAAGTCCCAAAGGTTTTCTCTTTGGTGATAGAGGACCAAGACGGTGGTGCGGCAGGACAGAGGTCATCATGGAGCCCCTGACACTTCACGGATAAGCCCTTTGGCAGGCGAAGACCACCTTTTGTTAGGAGAAGCACTAGCGCCTGTCCCCTTTCAAATTGCCGCCCTCTAGTAGCCCTTTCCCACTCATATTTTTGGGGAAGAGGCCCAAGGCATCTATATAAGAGACAAAGTGGCCACCGTAGCAAGGGATCGACTCCTGCCCAAACCCTAGCGTCATTGCTACCCCCAAAGAGCTTCGGCTCATCTTCTAGCTCTGAGAGCACTGTCCACAAGCAATACAACCAAGCAGGAGTAGGGTTTTACACCACACGGTGCCCCGAACCTGGGTAGCTAGATGTGTGCTCGTCGCACCTAGCTCGTAGCCTCGTAGACGCAAAGCCAGGCCCCCAAAGCTCGAACCAGGGTTTTGGAGGATTTCCCGTGGCTCAAAATCAATCCCCCGACATTTGGTGCGCCATGTAGGGGGCTTGGTTTTAGCGCCTCGAGCTTCCACACCGCCATGGCCAATGCTCGACGCACCCACGCCTAGTGCCGAGCCAACCACATCCAGACGGAGCCCATGGGTGTGGAGCCATAGGGGGAGGCTTCCTCTGAGCACCCTTCAGTCGGGCAGCACCAGCAGTAGCCACCGCCGGCGCACACGGCCGCGGCGACTTCGCTTGCCCGCCACCACCCGCAGGCTGCGCTCCACATGGCGCAAGAGATACCGCGCTACTGCCCCACCGAGGACGGCTACGATGACTGGCTCGCCTGCATCACTGAGCCCATCAACATCATCGGGGATGCTCCGACCCCTTTTTCACCCTCTGATCCCGCCTCCGTCACGTGGAGCGCGGGCAGGGCAGGACGCACCTCCTCTACCTTCTCTGTGCAACGATCGCGAGCACATCACCACCGTGATCGCTCGCCCGAGTCCTCCCATGGTTCCTCCCCCGCTGCACGACGACAACCCGAGCTGCCAGATCCTCGAGCACGCACGACCGAACGGACAAGTTCTCATTGAAAGCCAGCGCGGGTGCCAGAATCGCACCACCCAGGGGGTTGTGGCCGCCGGGTGCTAGAACCACGCCGCCCTCGCAGACGAAGTAGTCTCCACCGTCGGGGGCCGCTTGGCCTTCACCGCGAGCTCTGTCGTGTGATGTGGCCCGTGAAGTTCAAGCCAGAGATGTCTCCCCACTACGATGGCACCGCCAACCCCATGGAGTTCTTGTCGCTCTACTTCTTGAGCATCCAGGCCGCCAAGGGCGACAACAAGGTCATGGTGAACTAGTTCCCCATGGCCCTCAAGGATGCAACACGTTCATGGCCAATGAACCTTCCTGAGGGTTCCATATCCTTGCGGGCTGAGCTGTGCCTGGAATTTGTTGCCAACTTCAAGGGCACGTCCGACCGCCCCCTCGCACTCAGCAGCCTGTGCGCCATCCACCAGCGGCCTGACGAGCCCCTCCGCAAGTATATCCAGTGCTTCAGCCAGGTGCGCAACAAGACCCCGCGCGCCTCTGAAGTCGCGGTTATTGCAGGGTTCTCCTCAGGCATCATGAACGTCATGATGCGCGAGAAGCTCACCGTCCACAGCGAATGGTGCTGTGGTGCCCGTGCTACTCGCGATCACGGGAAGGTGCGTGCCGGAGGGCTGTGGTATGGGTGTGAGGGTCTCTTGTTTTCTCGTGTGGTTTGAGAGGATTCCAGCCCTCTTCGGTGCGCGACGGTGTGGCTGGAGGACCGCGGTGATATGCACTGGAATTTTCACTTATTTGTATTCCTTCTTGTTCTATGTAATTCGTCTATTTTATCTGTGCTAGCAGCGTGTATTTACCTCTCGATATAGGAAGGCTTCAGGATCCTGTTGTCGGGATTCCAGTAGACAACGGCGGCCTTGTCCCTAGTAACGCGTCTGAAGCTTAGACTACGCTCGCGTGCATATAGGCGCATGTGTCGGTTTCATGTTTCAGTGGGACAGTTTGGGGTGTCATTTGGAACCGGTGACCGGGATGGCCTTCATTACGCGCGGAATGGATGTCGGATGGAGTCAGACAGACCCGAATTCTAGTGGCCTGAGCTACAGATCTTGTGGTGTGTTATTGCTGAAGCAGGGCTATCTCCTGAGGATTGTCAGGTATGCATTTACTTGGGACAGGTGGTATGGGTGAGCGGCCCGTGGAATGACCGCTCGGAGCGCTCGTGTGTGTGTCGCTCTCAGAATGGACGTTATCACAGACGATAAACGTGGCGTGGCTAGTGGAAGGTATCATTACCAAGGCTAAATATTTTCCCGCGAAATGTGTGTCTGCTTGGGTAGTGTTGGTGGACGCAGACTCGATGCTACTTGGGGTGTTAGTGTAGGTGGTTCACTGTCGTGTAGGATGGTGAGGAGGGAGGGCGGTATCATTCTGGCGGCCACTTGGCGAAGGTGCATGGTGACATTGTATCGCTTATATGGGATGTGGATCAGTCGGTGTGGATTTGTAAAGGTAGGTTGTATCACGGACTGGGTGTGTGCGTGGTAGCGGAGTGTAGATGCGGACCGATGGCCGATGTGTGCTGCTCTGCGTCGTGGTCGGGCTGGAGTACGGAGTTTCGAACATATGCAATATCGGTGAGATACGGGAACGGAGGATCGAATGGTCATGTGGCGAGTGCAAGTCTCGGCTAGTGGATATGACGTGGGAGTGTCGTACCGATTAGACAAAGGGAATTGTATACATGATTAATTAAGTCCTTGACATCGTGGTTCATCCGATGAGATCATCGTGGAACATGTGGGAGCCAACATGGGTATCCAGATCCCGCTGTTGGTTATTGACCGGAGAGTCATCTCGGTCATGTCTGCATGTCTCCCGAACCCGTAGGGTCTACACACTTAAGGTTCGGTGACGCTAGGGTTATAGAGATATTAGTATGCGGTAACCTGAAAGTTGTTCGGAGTCCCGGATGAGATCTCGGACGTCACGAGGAGTTCCGGAATGGTCCGGAGGTAAAGAATTATATATAGGAAGTGCTGTTTCGGCCATCGGGACAAGTTTCGGGGTCACCGGTATTGTACCGGGACCACCGGAAGGGTCCCGGGGGTCCACCGGGTGGGGCCACCTGCCCCGGGGGGCCACATGGGCTGTAGGGGGTGCGCCTTGGCCTATATGGGCCAAGGGCACCAGCCCCAAGAGGCCCATGCGCCAAGAGAAGAGGAAAAGGAAGAGTCCTAAAAGGGGAAGGCACCACCGAGGTGCCTTGGGGAGGAGGGACTCCTCCCTGGCCGCACCCTTCCTTGGAGGAAGGGCCAAGGCTGCGCCCCCCTCTCCCTTGGCCCTATATATAGTGGGGGGAAAGGGAGGGCAACCTAACCTAAGCCCTGGCGCCTCCCTCTCCCTCCCATGACACATCTCCCTCCTCCCGCAGCGCTTGGCGAAGCCCTGTTGGAATCCCGCTACTTCCACCACCACGCCGTCGTGCTGCTGGATCTCCATCAACCTCTCCTCCCCCCTTGCTGGATCAAGAAGGAGGAGACGTTGCTGCTCCGTACGTGTGTTGAACGCGGAGGTGCCGTCCGTTCGGCGCTAGGATCATCGGTGATTTGGATCACGACGAGTACGACTCCATCAACCCCGTTCTCTTGAACGCTTCCGCGCGCGATCTACAAGGGTATGTAGATCCACTCCTCCCTCGTTGCTAGATGACTCCATAGATTGATCTTGGTGACACGTAGAAAATTTTGAATTATTGCTACGTTCCCCAACATCTTTGCCCACAATGACCCTAACACCGACCTTGACGTCGCCAAGCCTAAGGGCAGGGACACCAAGCGCAAGGGCCCCGCCGTTCTTGCGGCGGAGCCTGAGCAGAAGCATGACCACAACCGTGACAAGGCCAAGAAGGACGAACGCCCTTTCTGTGCCTACCACAACATGCACTCCCACGCCACTTAAGACTGCCACGAGCTCAAGCTGTTCCACAATGAGTGGCAGGAGAAGAGAGACGACCGCAACGACCATGACACATGCTGCAACAGCAGCCACAAGGGTGGACGATGGAAGGAGTGCGATGGGGACAACAACAACAACAACTCCCGCTAGGGTTGGCAGAACCAGCCTCGGCAGGCCAACCCTCAGCAGGACAACGCGACCCTGCCACGCCCCATCAGGAACAATGATGACCTTCTTGAGGAGGACGTCGGGGGCTACCAGGAGCCTCGCACGATGGCCTGCATCCTTGGCGGAGCTCAGGCTCCCCCATCCAACCAACACTTCAAGCAGTTCTCCCGTGAGGTGAACGCGGCCCTCCCGGAGCCTTCAGACGCCAAGCCCATCAAGTGGTCACAGTACCCAATCGGCTTCGACTACAACAACCACCCCAAGTCTACAAAGTACGCGGGAACCATCCCTCTACTGTGCACACCTACCATCAACAACGTGGCAGTCACCAAGACACTCATCGACGGTGGCGCCGACCTCAATGTGATCTCCGTGGAGACCTTTGAGCAGTTCCAAGTGCCTTACGAGCGCTTTATGCCCACGAGGCCCTTCTCGTGCATGATTGGCGGCTCCATAGTGCCCCTAGGGCAGGTGCGTGATAACCCACAAGTATAGGGGATCGCAACAGTTTTTGAGGGTAGAGTATTCAACCCAAATTTATTGATTCAACACAAGGGGAGCCAAAGAATATTCTCAAGTATTAGCAGCTGAGTTGTCAATTCAACCACACCTGGATAAATTAATATCTGCAGCAAAGTATTTAGTAGCAAAGTAATATGATAGTAGTGGTAACGGTAGCAAAAGGTAACGATAGCAAAAGTAATGTTTTTGGTATTTTGTAGTGATGATAGCAATAGCAATGGAAAAGTAAACAAGCGAAGAACAATATATGGAAAACTCATAGGCAATGGATCGGTGATAGAGAATTATGCCGGATGCGTTTCATCATGTAACAGTCATAACCTAGAGTGACACGGAACTAGCTCCAATTCATCAATGTAATGTAGGCATGTATTTCGAATATAGTCATACATGCTTATGGAAAAGAACTTGCATGACATCTTTTGTCCTACCCTCCCGTGGCAGCGGGGTCCTAGCGGAAACTAAGGGATATTAAGGCCTCCTTTTAATAGAGTACCGGACCAAAGCATTAACACATAGTGAATACATGAACTCCTCAAACTACGGTCATCATCGGGAGTGGTCCCGATTATTGTCACTTCGGGGTTGCCGGATCATAACACATAGTAGGTGACTATAGACTTGCAAGATAGGATCAAGAACTCACATATATTCATGAAAACATAATAGGTTCAGATCTGAAATCATGGCACTCGGGCCCTAGTGACAAGCATTAAGCATAGCAAAGTCATAGCAACATCAATCTCAGAACATAGTAGGTACTAGGGATCAAACCCTAACAAAACTAACTCGATTACATGATAAATCTCATCCAACCCATCACCGTCCAGCAAGCCTACGATGGAATTACTCACACAGGGCGGTGAGCATCATGAAATTGGTGATGGAGGATGGTTGATGATGACGACGGCGACGGATTCCCCTCTCTGGAGCCCCAAACGGACTCCAGATCAGCCCTCCCGAGAGGTTTTAGGGCTTGGCGGCGGCTCCATATCATAAAACGCGATGAATCTTTCTCCTTGATTTTTTTCTTTCCGAACACGAATATATAGAGTTGGAGTTGAGGTCGGAGGAGCTCCAGGGGGCCCACGAGGTAGGGGGGCACGCCCCCACCCTTGTGGCTAGGGTGTGGGCCCCATGGCCTTGATCTTTTGCCATTATTTTTTATTATTTCCAAAAATACGCTCCGTGGAGTTTCAGGTCATTCCGAGAACTTTTGTTTCTGCACATAAATAACACCATGGCAATTCTGCTGAAAACATCGTTAGTCCGGGTTAGTTCCATTCAAATCATGCAAGTTAGAGTCCAAAACAAGGGCAAAAGTGTTTTGAAAAGTAGATACGACAAAGACATATCAACTCCCCCAAGCTTAAACCTTTGCTTGTCCTCAAGCAATTCAGTTGATAAACTGAAAGTGATAAAGAAAAACTTTTACAAACTCTATTTGCTCTTGTTGTTGTAAATATGTAAAGCCAGCATTCAAGTTTTCAGCAAAGATTATAGACTAACCATATTCATAGTAACGCATAGGTCTCATGTTTGCTCATATTAATGGCATAATCAACTGCGAGCAATAATAATAAATCTCGGATGACAACACTTTCTCAAAACAATCATAATATGATATAACAAGATGGTATCTCGCTAGCCCTTTCTGAGACCGCAAAACATAAATGTAGAGCACCTTTAAAGATCAAGGACTGACTAGAAATTATAATTCATGGTAAAAGAGATCCAGTCAAGTCATACTCAATGTAAACTAACAGTAATGAATGCAAATTACAGCGGTGCTCTCCAACTGGTGCTTTTTAAAAAGAGGATGATGACTCAACATAAAAGTAAATAGATAGGCCCTTCGCAGAGGGAAGCAGGGATTTGTAGAGGTGTCAGAGCTCGGTTTTGAAATAGAGATGAATAATATTTTGAGCTGTATACTTTCATTGTCAACATAACAACCAAGAGATGGCGATATCTTCCATGCTACACACATTATAGGCGGTTCCCAAACAGAATGGTAAAGTTTATACCCCCCCTCCACCAACAAGCATCAATCCATGGCTTGCTTGAAACAACGAGTGCCTCCAACTAACAAGTGAAGGAAATATGCCCTAGAGGCAATAATAAAGTTATTGTTTATTTCCTTATATCATGATAAATGTTTATTATTCATGCTAGAATTGCCTTAACAGGAAACATAATACATATGTGAATACATAGACAAACATATTGTCACTAGTATGCCTCTACTTGACTAGCTCGTTGATCAAAGATGGTTATGTTTCCTAACCATAGACATGAGTTGTCATTTGATTAACGGGGTCACATCATTAGGAGAATGATGTGATTGACATGACCCATTCCGTTAGCTTAGCACACGATCGTTTAGTATTCTGCTATTGCTTTCTTCATGACTTATACATGTTCCTATGACTATGAGATTATGCAACTCCCGTTTACCGGAGGAACACTTTGTGTGCTACCAAACATCACAAAGTAACTGGGTGATTATTAAGGTGCTCTACAGGTGTCTCCAAAGGTACTTGTTGGGTTAGCATATTCCGAGATTAGGATTTGTCACTCCGATTGTCGGAGAGGTATCTCTGGGCCCTCTCGGTAATGCACATCACTTAAGCCTTGCAAGCATTGCAACTAATGAGTTAGTTGTGAGATGATGTATTACAAAACGAGTAAAAGAGACTTGCCGGTAACAAGATTGAACTAGGTATTGAGATACCGACGATCGAATCTCGGGCATGTAACATACCGATGACAAAGGGAACAACATATGCTGTTATGCGGTATGACCGATAAAAGATCTTCGTAGAATATGTGGGAGACAATATGAGCATCCAGGTTCCGCTATTGGTTATTGACCGGAGACGTGTCTCGGTCATGTCTACATAGTTCTCGAACCCGTAGGGTCCGCATGCTTAACGTTTCGATGACAGTTATATTATGAGTTTATATGTTTTGATGTACCGAAGGTTGATCGGAGTCCCGGATGTGATCACGGACATGATGAGGAGTCTCAAAATGGTTGAGACATGAAGATTGATATATTGGAAGCCTATGTTTGGATATCAGAAGTGTTCCGTGTGAAATCGGGATTTTACCGGAGTACCGGGAGGTTACCGGAACCCCCCGGGGACTTAATGGGCCTTAGTGGGCCTAGGTGGAAGAGAGGAGAGGCGGCTAGGGCTGGGTCGCACCCCCTCCCCCAGTCCGAATAGGACAAGGAGAGGGGGGCGGCGCCCCCCTTCCTTCTTCTCCTCCACTCTTTCCCCCTCCCAAGTCCTAATCCAACTAGGAAAGGGGGGGGGGAGTCCTACTCCCGGTGGGAGTAGGACTCCTCCTGGCGCGCCTCCTCCCTGGCTGGCCGCACCCCCCTTGCTCCTTTATATACGGGGGCAGGGGGCACCCCATAGACACAACAATTGATCGTTTGATCTTTTAGCCGTGTGCGGTGCCCCCCTCCACCATAGTCCACCTCGATATTATTGTAGCGGTGCTTAGGCGAAGCCCTGCGTCGGTAGAACATCAACATCGTCACCACGTGTCATGATGAAGAAACTCTCCCTCAACACTCGTCTGGATCGGAGTTCGAGGGACGTCATCGGGCTGAACGTGTGCTGAACTCAGAGGTGCCATACGTTCGGTACTTGATCGGTCGGATCGTGAAGACGTACGACTACATCAACCGCGTTGTGCTAAAGCTTCCACTTTCGGTCTACGAGGGTATGTGGACAACACTCTCCCCTCTCGTTGCTATGCATCACCATGATCTTGCATGTGTGTTGGAATTTTTGTGAAATTACTACGTTACCCAACAGTGGCATCCGAGCCAGGTTTTATGCGTAGATGTCATATGCACGAGCAGAACATAAGTGAGTTGTGGGCGATATAAGTCATACTGCTTACCAGCATGTCATACTTTGGTTCGGCGGTATTGTTGGATGAAGCAGCCCGGACCGACATTACGCGTACGCTTACGCGAGACGGATTCTACCGACGTGCTTTGCACACAAGTGGCTGGCGGGTGTCAGTTTCTCCAACTTTAGTTGAACCGAGTGTGGCTATGTCCGGTCCTTGCGAAGGTTAAAACAGCACCAACTTGACAAACTATCGTTGTGGTTTTGATGCGTAGGTAAGAACGGTTCTTGCTAAGCCCGTAGCAGCCACGTAAAACTTGCAACAACAAAGTAGAGGACGTCTAACTTGTTTTTGCAGGTCATGTTGTGATGTGATATGGTCAAGACATGATGCTAAATTTTGTTGTATGATATGATCATGTTTTGTTACCGAGTTATCGGCAATTGGAAGGAGCCATATGGTTGTCGCTTTATTGTATGCAATGCAATCGCCCTGTAATGCTTTACTTTATCACTAAACGGTAGCGATAGTCGTGGAAGCATAAGATTGGCGAGACGACAACGATGCTACGATGGATATCAAGGTGTCGTGCCGGTGACGATGGTGATCATGATGGTGCTTCGGAGATGGAGATCACAAGCACAAGATGATGATGGCCATATCATATCACTTATATTGATTGCATGTGATGTTTATCTTTTATGCATCTTATCTTGCTTTGATTGACGGTAGCATTATAAGATGATCTCTCACTAAATTTCAAGATAAAAAGTGTTCTCCCTGAGTATGCACCGTTGCCAAAGTTCGTCGTGCCTAGACACCACGTGATGATCGGGTGTGATAAGATCTACGTCCATCTACAACGGGTGCAAGCCAGTTTTGCACATGCAGAATACTCAGGTTAAACTTGACGAGCCTAGCATATGCAGATATGGCCTCGGAACACTGAGACCGAAAGGTCGAGCATGAATCATATAGTAGATATGATCAACATAGTGATGTTCACCATTGAAAACTACTCCATTTCACATGATGATCGGTTATGGTTTAGTTGATTTGGATCACGTGATCACTTAGAAGATTAGAGGGATGTCTTTCTAAGTGGGAGTTCTTAAGTAATATGATTAATTGAACTTAAATTTATCATGAACTTAGTACCTGATAGTATCTTGCTTGTCTATGTTTGATTGTAGATAGATGGCCCATGCTGTTGTTCTGTTGAATTTTAATGCGTTCCTTGAGAAAGCAATGTTGAAAGATGATGGTAGCAATTACACGGACTGGGTCCGTTACTTGAGGATTATCCTCATTGCTGCACAGAAGAGTTACATCCTAGAAGCACCGCTGGGTGTACCACCTGCGCCAGCAACTGCAGACATTGTGAATGCCTGGCAGTCACGTGTTGATGACTACTCGATAGTTCAGTGTGCCATGCTTTACGGCTTAGAACCGGGACTTCAACGACGTTTTGAACATCATGGAGCATATGAGATGTTCCAGGAGTTGAAGTTAATATTTCAAAAGAATGCCCGGATTGAGAGATATGAAGTCTCCAATAAGTTCTATAGCTGCAAGATGGAGGAGAATAGTTCTGTCGGTGAGCATATACTCAAGATGTTTGGGTACTGCAATCACTTGATTCAACTGGGAGTTAATCTTTCGGATGATAGCGTCATTGACAGAATTCTCCAATCACTTCCACCAAGCTACAAGAGCTTCGTGATGAACTATAATATGCAAGGGATGGATAAGACAATTCCCGAGCTCTTCACAATGCTAAAGGCTGCGGAGGTAGAAATCAAGAAGGAGCATCAAGTGTTGATGGTCAGTAAGACCACCAGTTTCAAGAAGGGCAAAGGGAAGAAGAAGGGGAACTTCAAGAAGAACAACAAGCAAGTTACTGCTCAGGAAAAGAAACCCAAGTCTGGACCTAAGCCTGAGACTGAGTGCTTCTACTGCAAGCAGACTGGTCACTGGAAGCGGAACTGCCCCAAGTATTTGGCGGATAAGAAGGATGGCAAGGTGAACAAAGGTATATGTGATATACATGTTATTGATGTGTACCTTACTAGAGCTCGCAGTAGCACCTGGGTATTTGATACTGATTCTGTTGCTAATATTTGCAACTCGAAAGAGGGACTACGGATTAAGCGAACACTGGCAAAGGACGAGGTGACGATGTGCGTGGGAAATGGTTCCAAAGTCGATGTGATCGCGGTCGGCAGACTACCTCTACATCTACCTTCGGGATTAGTATTAGACCTAAATAATTGTTATTTGGTGCCAGCGTTGAGCATGAACATTATATTTGGATCTTGTTTGATGCGAGACGGTTATTCATTTATATCAGAGAATAATGGTTGTTCTATTTATATGAGTAATATATTTTATGGTCATGCACCCTTGAAGAGTGGTCTATTTTTGATGAATCTCGATAGTAGTGATACACATATTCATAATGTTGAAGCCAAAAGATGCAGAGTTGATAATGATAGTGCAACTTATTTGTGGCACTGCCGTTTAGGTCATATCGGTGTAAAGCGCATGAAGAAACTCTATACCTATGGACTTTTGGAACCCCTTGATTATGAATCACTTGGTACTTGCGAACCGTGCCTCATGGGCAAGATGACTAAAACGCCGTTCTCCGGAACTATGGAGAGAGCAACATATTTGTTGGAAATCATACATACAGATGTATGTGGTCCGATGAATGTTGAGGCTCGTGGCGGATATCATTATTTTCTCACCTTCACAGATGATTTAAGCAGATATGGGAATATCTACTTAATGAAGCATAAGTCTTAAACATTTGAAAAGTTCAAAGAATTTCAGAGTGAAGTTGAAAATCATCGTAACAAGAAAATAAAGTTTCTACGATCTGATCGTGGAGGAGAATATTTGAGTAATGAGTTTGGTCTACATTTGAAACAATGCGGAATAGTTTCGCAACTCACGCCACCCGGAACACCACAGCGTAATGGTGTGTCCGAACGTCGTAATCGTACTTTACTAGATATGGTGCGATCTATGATGTCTCTTACAGATTTACCGCTATCATTTTGGGGTTATGCTTTAGAGACGGCCGCATTCACATTAAATAGGGCACCATCGAAATCCGTTGAGACGACGCCTTATGAACTGTGGTTTGGCAAGAAACCAAAGTTTTCGTTTCTGAAAGTTTGGGTCTGCGATGCTTATGTGAAAAACCTTCAACCTGATAAGCTCGAACCCAAATCGGAGAAATGTGTCTTCATAGGATACCCAAAGGAGACTCTTGGGTACACCTTCTATCACGGATTCGAAGGCAAGACATTCGTTGCTAAGAATGGATCCTTTCTAGAGAAGGAGTTTCTCTCGAAAGAAGTGAGTGGGAGGAAAGTAGAACTTGATGAGGTAACTATACCTGCTCCTCTATTGGAAAGTAGTTCATCACAGAAACCGGTTTCTGTGACACCTACACCAATTAGTGAGGAAGTTAATGATGATGATCATGGAACTTCAGATCAAGTTACTACTGAACCTCGTAGATCAACCAGAGTAAGATCCGCACCAGAGTGGTACAGTAATCCTGTTCTGGAAGTCATGCTACTAGATCATGATGAACCTACGAACTATGAAGAAGCGATGGTGAGCCCAGATTCCGCAAAATGGCTTGAGGCCATGAAATCTTAGATGGGATCCATGTATGAGAACAAAGTTTGGACTTTGGTTGACTTGCCCGATGATCGGCAAGCAATTGAGAATAAATGGATCTTCAAGAAGAAGACTGATGCTGACGGTAATGTTACTGTCTACAAAGCTCGACTTTTTGTGAAAGGTTTTCGACAAGTTCAAGGGATTGACTACGATGAGACTTTCTCACCCGTAGCAATGCTTAAGTTTGTCCGAATCATGTTAGCAATTGCCGCATTTTATGATTATGAAATTTGGCAAATGGATGTCAAAACTGCATTCCTGAATGGATTTCTGGAAGAAGAATTGTATATGATGCAACCAGAAGGTTTTGTCGATCCAAAGGGAGCTAACAAAGTGTGCAAGCTCCAGCGATCCATTTATGGACTGGTGCAAGCCTCTCGGAGTTGGAATAAACGCTTTGATAGTGTGATCAAAGCATTTGGTTTTATACAGACTTTTGGAGAAGCCTGTATTTACAAGAAAGTGAGTGGGAGCTCTGTAGCATTTCTAATATTATATGTGGATGACATATTGTTGATTGGAAATGATATAGTATTTCTGGATAGCATAAAGGGATACTTGAATAAGAGTTTTTCAATGAAAGACCTCGGTGAAGCTGCTTATATATTGGGCATCAAGATCTATAGAGATAGATCAATACGCTTAATTGGACTTTAACAAAGCACATACCTTGACAAAGTTTTGAAGAAGTTCGAAATGGATCAAGCAAAGAAAGGGTTCTTGCCTGTGTTACAAGGTGTGAAGTTGAGTAAGACTCAATGCCCGACCACTGTAGAAGATAGAGAGAAAATGAAAGATGTTCCCTATGCTTCAGCCATAGGCTCTATCATGTATGCAATTGTGTGTACCAGACCTGATGTGTGCCTTGCTATAAGTCTAGCAGGGAGGTACCAAAGTAATCCAGGAGTGGATCACTGGACAGCGGTCAAGAACATCCTGAAATACCTGAAAAGGACTAAGGATATGTTTCTCGTTTATGGAGGTGACAAAGAGCTCATCGTAAATGGTTACGTTGATGCAAGCTTTGACACTGATCCGGACGATTCTAAATCGCAAACCGGATACATGTTTACATTGAACGGTGGAGCTGTCAGTTGGTGCAGTTCTAAACAAAGCGTTGTGGCGGGATCTACATGTGAAGCGGAGTACATAGCTGCTTTGGAAGCAGCAAATGAAGGAGTCTGGATGAAGGAGTTCATATCTGATCTATGTGTCATACCTAGTGCATCGGGTCCAATGAAAATATTTTGTGACAATACTGGTGCAATTGCCTTGGCGAAGGAATCCAGATTTCACAAGAGAACCAAGCACATCAAGAGACGCTTCAATTCCATCCGGGATTTAGTCCAGGTGGGAGACATAGAAATTCGCAAGATACATACGGATCTGAATGTTGCAGACCCGTTGACTAAGCCTCTTCCACGAGCAAAACATGATCGGCACCAAGGCTCCATGGGTGTTAGAATCATTACTGTGTAATCTAGATTATTGACTCTAGTGCAAGTGGGAGACTGAAGGAAATATGCCCTAGAGGCAATAATAAAGTTATTGTTTATTTCCTTATATCATGATAAATGTTTATTATTCATGCTAGAATTGTATTAACAGGAAACATAATACATGTGTGAATACATAGACAAACAGATTGTCACTAGTATGCCTCTACTTGACTAGCTCGTTGATCAAAGATGGTTATGTTTCCTAACCATAGACATGAGTTGTCATTTGATTAACGGGGTCACATCATTAGGAGAATGATGTGATTGACATGACCCATTCTGTTAGCTTAGCACACGATCGCTTAGTATTCTGCTATTGCTTTCTTCATGACTTATACATGTTCCTATGACTATGAGATTATGCAACTCCCGTTTACCGGAGGAACACTTTGTGTGCTACCAAACATCACAAGGTAACTGGGTGATTATTAAGGTGCTCTACAGGTGTCTCCAAAGGTACTTGTTGGGTTGGCATATTTCGAGATTAGGATTTGTCACCCCGATTGTCGGAGAGGTATCTCTGGGCCCTCTCGGTAATGCACATCACTTAAGCCTTGCAAGCATTGCAACTAATGAGTTAGTTGCGAGATGATGTATTACAAAACGAGTAAAAGAGACTTGCCGGTAACGAGATTGAACTAGCTATTGAGATACCAACGATCGAATATCGGGCAAGTAACATACCGATGACAAAGGGAACAATGTATGTTGTTATGCGGTTTGACCGATAAAAGATCTTCGTAGAATATGTGGGAGCCAATATGAGCATATAGGTTCCGCTATTGGTTATTGACGGGAGATGTGTCTCGGTCATGTCTACATAGTTCTCGAACCCGTAGGGTCCGCACGCTTAACGTTTCGATGACAGTTATATTATGAGTTTATATGTCTTGATGTAGCGAAGGTTGATCGGAGTCCCGGATGTGATCACGGACATGACGAGGAGTCTCGAAATGGTCGAGACATGAATATTGATATATTGGAAGCCTATGTTTGGATATCGGAAGTGTTCCGGGTGAAATCGGGATTTTACCGGAGTACCGGGAGGTTACCGGAACCCTCGGGGGACTTAATGGGCCTTAGTGGACCTAGGTGGAAGAGAGGAGAGGCGGCTAGGGCTGGGCCGCGCGCCCCTCCCCCCCAGTCCGAATAGGACAAGGAGAGGGGGGCGGCGCCCCCCTTGCTTCTTCTCCTCCACTCTTTCCCCCTCCCAAGTCCTAACCCAACTAGGAAGGGGGGGAGTCCTACTCCCGGTGGGAGTAGGACTCCACCTGGCGCGCCTCCTCCCTGGCCGGCCGCACCCCCTTGCTCCTTTATATACGGGGGCAGGGGGCACCCCATAGACACAACAATTGATCGTTTGATCTTTTAGCCGTGTGCGGTGCCCCCCTCCACCATAGTCCACCTCGATATTATTGTAGCGGTGCTTAGGCGAAGCCCTGCGTCGGTAGAACATCAACATCGTCACCACGTGTCATGATGAAGAAACTCTCCCTCAACACTCGTCTGGATCGGAGTTCGAGGGACGTCATCGGGCTGAACGTGTGCTGAACTCAGAGGTGCCATACGTTCGGTACTTGATCGGTCGGATCGTGAAGACGTACGACTACATCAACCGCGTTGTGCTAACGCTTCCGCTTTCGGTCTACGAGGGTACGTGGACAACACTATCCCCTCTCGCCGCTATGCATCACCATGATCTTGCGTGTGCGTAGGAATTTCATTGAAATTACTATGTTACCCAACAACAAGAGTCCCAGGGGGAGTTTTGTTTGCAATCATTTTGATTTGATTTGCATAAAGCATGGGACTGGGCATCCCGGTGACCAGCCATTTTCTCGTGAGTGAGGAGTGGAGTCCACTCCTCTTGAGAATAACCCGCCTAACATGGAAGATACAGACAACCCTAGTTGATACATGAGCTATTCGAGCATACAAAACAGGATATTTATTTGAAGTTTTAGAGTTTGGCACATACAAATTTACTTGGAACGGCAAGTAGATACCGTATATAGGTAGGTATGGTGGACTCATATGGAATAACTTTGGGGTTTATGGAGTTGGATGCACAAGCAGTATTCCCGCTTAGTACAGGTGAAGGCTAGAAAAAGACTGGGAAGCGACCAGCTAGAGAGTGACAACAGTCATGAACTTGCATTAAAATTAATCAACACCGAATGCAAGTATGAGTAGGATATAATCCACCATGAACATAAATATCGTGAAGGCTATGTTGATTTCGTTTCAACTACATGCGTGAACATGTGCCTAGTGAAGCCACTCAAATCGTTCAAAAGAGGATACCACCCTATCATACCACATCACAACCATTTAATAGCATGTTGGCACGCAAGGTAAACCATTATAAGCTCCTAGCTAATTAAGCATGGCATAAGCAACTAATAATCTCTAATTGTCATTGCAAACATGTTTATTCATAATAGGCTGAATCAGGAACGATGAACTAATCATATTTACAAAAACAAGAGAGGTCGAGTTCATACCAACTTTTCTCATCTCAGTCAGTACATCATATATCGTCATAATTGCCTTTCACTTGCACGACCGAACGATGTGGATAATGATAATAGTGCACGTGCATTGGACTAAGATGGAATCTACAAGCATTCAATAAACAGGAGAAGACAAGGAAATATGGGCTCTTTTGTTAGATCAACAATAATGCATATAAGAGCCACTTCAACAATTTAATTATGGTCTTCTCCTATCGACGCCCAAAGAAAAGAAAAGAAATAAAACTATTTATACGGGAAAGCTCCCAACAAGCAAAAGAAGAACATGAAATCTTTTTGGGTTTTCTTTTTAATTACTACTACAAGCATAGAAATTAAAGCTAGCTAAAAGCTACAACTAATTTTTTTGGTTTTTCTTAAGGTTTATCAAACACACAAGAAGAAAGCATAAAAAGGAAATAAACTAGCATGGATATTACAATGAAAAAGTATGAGCACCGACATCTAGCAATGAGTGTGTGAGCATGAATGTAATGTCGGTGAGAAATACGTACTCCCCCAAGGTTAGGCTTTTGGCCTAAGTTGGTCTAATGCCACGGATGGCCTGGCGGATATCCAAAGTTGTAGTTGGGGTCGTACTGAGATGCAGCAGTCATTGCATCGTGGGCTGCAGCTTGGAGGCGAGCTATCTCAGCCCTCCTCTTATACTCTTCCGCCTCCTCTCTGGTTATAGAATATCTCCCTTTTGCCTGAAAGTCAAAGAAAGTAGAAGCAGGGAGAGCGACGTGATAGGTGTGTCGTTTGTCAAAGATTAGTCGGTACTGGAGGAACTGATCGTTCCTCTCAACAAATTGATGACGAACCATAGCCTCATAATCCAAATAAGCAGGAGGAAACTCAATATCATCCTCACGTATGGTTATACCAAGAAAATTAGCTATGCGGGTTGCATAAATTCCACCAAAGAAATCTCCATTAAATCTATTAAGATGCAACCTACGTGCAACAATGGCTCCCAAATTATAAGATTTATCTCCTAACACAGCACTCCTAAGAATAATGAGGTCAGGGACACACCTATGACATGCTTCATCTTTACCATTTATGCACCTACCTATGAAGAGAGCAAAATAATGTATAGCAGGAAAATGAATGCTCCCTATGGTAGCTTGTGATATATCTCTAGATTCCGCCACAGTTATACTAGCAATAAAATCTCTAAATTCAGATTTGCGAGGTTCACTAGTACTACCCCATTGTGGAAGTTTGCAAGCAGTGGTAAAGTCCTCTAAGTCCACAGTGTAAGAATTTTCATAAAGATCAAACATGACAGTTTGAGAATTACGTGAAGATGAAAATTCAAACCTCCTCACAAAGGAGCTAGTGAGATAGTGGTATTGACGGCATTTTTCTTCCTTGAAGCTCACAAGATCAGCGTTACGCAAATATGCGTTAAATTCTTCCTTAATTCCTGCTCGATGCATGAAGTCCTCTGAAGGCCATTCACAAGGCCGCACTGGGGCGTTCCTTGGTGGCTCATCGTCAGCATCATGCATTGCAAGCCTGGGTCCTTTCTTCTTTGAAGAACCACCTTGGTACATTTTCCTAAGCATATTTCTCCATCTGAAAAATTTCTGAAATTTTTAGTAACTTCAAATAAAAGTAAGCCAAGCTCAACAAAATTGATAGCAACTACTCCTACAAGTGCCTAGAGACTATATCATGCATTAGAACTACTTGGAACCATATAAATTTGACATGCAAGCTCAAGAACAGGGTCACCTAAGCAGCAAAAATATGCAATGAATAAAGCACTAGAACAAAAACTAATTGGACCAATGGAGGAGTCACATACCACGGAACAATCCCCCTAAGCAGTTTTGTGAGAGGTGCTTTGAGCAAGGAGATCGAAAATCGCAGCAAAATGAGCTAGAACTCGTGCTTGAGTTGGATAATAGTGTTTGTGGGAGGAAGGAGTGTGTGGGTGCATGAATAAGTGGAGGAGGGCCACCATGGGCCCACGAGGCAGGGGGCGCACCCTCCACTCTCGTGGCCAGGTGGATGCCCCCCTGCTGTGATCTCAGTGCCAAATATTCTCAAATATTCCAGAAAAAATCATATTTAAATTTCAGGGCATTTGGAGAACTTTTATTTTCGGGGTATTTTTATATTGCACGGATAATCCAGATAACAGACAGAAAATACTAATTTTATTTTATTTAATATAAATAACAGAAAGTAAAAGGAGGGTACAGAGAGTTGTGTTTTCTAACTTCATCCATCTCATGATCATCAAAAGGAATCCATTAACAAGGTTGATCAAGTCTTGTTAACAAACTCATTCCGAATGACATGGAACCGGAGAATTTTCGAATAACACTAGGTTACCTCAACGGGGATATGCACATCCCCAACAATAAGAATATCATATTTATTCTTGACAGTGGGAAGAGGAAATTCAAAACCTCCAAAAGTAATTGATGGAATTTTTCCAATAGAATTAATAATGTGGACTTGAGGCTGTTTCCTCGGAAAGTGTACCGTATGCTCATTACCATTAACATGAAAAGTGACATTGCCTTTGTTGCAATCAATAACAGCCCGTGCAGTATTCAAAAAGGGTCTTCCAAGAATAATAGACATACTATCGTCTTCGGGAATATCAAGAATAACAAAGTCCGTTAAAATAGTAACGTTTGCAACCACAACAGGCACATCCTCGCAAATACCGACAGGTATAGCAGTTGATTTATCAGCCATTTGCAAAGAGATTTCAGTAGGTGTCAACTTATTCAAATCAAGTCTACGATATAAAGAGAGAGGCATAACACTAACACCGGCTCCAAGATCACATAAAGCAGTTTTAACATAGTTTCTTTTAATGGAGCATGGTATAGTGGGTACTCCTGGATCTCCAAGTTTCTTTGGTATTCCACCCTTAAAAGTATAGCAAGCATGGTGGAAATTTCAGCTTCCGGTATCTTTCTTTTATTAGTAACAATATCTTTCATATACTTAGCATAAGGATTCATTTTAAGCATATCAGTTAACCGCATACGCAAAAATATAGGTCTAATCATTTCAGCAAAGTGCTCAAAATCCTCATCATCCTTTTTCTTGGATGGTTTGGGAGGAAAAGGCATGGGTTTCTGAATCCCATTGTTCTCTTTCTTTACCATGTTTCCTAGCAACAAAGTCTTTCTTATCATAACGTTGATTCTTTGATTGTGGGTTATCAAGATCAATAGCAGGTTCAATTTCTATATCATTATCATTGCTAGGTTGAGCATCAACATGAACATTATCATTAACATTATCACTAGGTTTAGGTTCATTACCAGATTGTGTTTCAGCATCAGAAATAGAAATATCATTTGGATTCTCAGGTGTTTCAGTAATAGGTTCACTAGAAGCATGCAAAGTCCTATCATTCTTCTTTTTCTTCCTTTTAGAAGGACTAGGTGCATCTATATTATTTCTCTTAGAATCTTGCTCAATTCTCTTAGGGTGTCCTTAAGGATACAAAGGTTCCTGAGTCATTTTACCAGTTCTAGTAGCCACTCTAATAGCAAAATCATTATTCTTACTATTCAATTCATTGAGCAAATCATTTTGAGCTTTAAGTACTTGTTCTACTTGAGTGGTAACCATAGAAGCATGTTTACTAATAAGTTTAAGTTCACCTTTGACATTAGCCATATAATCACCCAAGTGTTCAAGCATATCAGCACTGCGTTTTAATTCTCTACCAAAATAAGCATTGAAGTCTTCTTGCTTAACCATAAATTTATCAAACTCATCTAAGCATGGGCTAGCAAACTTAGTAAATGGGATTTCGGCTTTATCATATCTATAGAGAGAATTTACCTTTACTACCTGTGTTGGGTTATCAAAACCATGTATTTCTTCAATAGGAGATGGATTAAAATTATGCATTTCTTTGACAGGCGGTAAATTAAGACCATGTATTTCTTCAATAGGAGGTAAATTCTTAACATCTTCAGCTTTAATACCCTTTTCTTTCATGGATTTCTTTGCCTCTTGCATATCTTCAGGACTGAGAAATAGAACACCTCTCTTCTTCGGAGTTGGTTTAGGAATAGGCTCAGGAAGTGTCCAATTATTTTCATTAGTCAACGTATTATTTAATAGAATTTTAGCTTCATCCGGTGTTCTTTCCCTGAAAACAGAACCAACACAACTGTCCAGGTAATCTCTGGAAGCATCGGTTAGTCCATTATAGTCCATTATAAAAGATATCAAGTATTTCATTTTTCTTAAGAGGATGATCATGCAAATCATTAAGTAATTGGAGAAGCCTCCCCCAAGCTTGTGGGAGACTCTCTTCTTCAATTTGCACAAAATTATATATATCCCTTAAGGCAGCTTGTTTCTTATGAGCAGGGAAATATTTAGCAGAGAAGTAATAAATCATATCCTGGGGACTACGCACACAACCAGGATGAGAATTAAACCATATCTTAGCATCACCCTTTATTGAGAACGGAAATATTTGAAGGATATAAAGGTAATGAGTTCTCTCATCATTACTGAACAGGGTGGCTATATCATTTAATTTAGTAAGATGTGCCACAACAGTTTCAGATTCATAGCCATAAAAAGGATCAGATTCAACCAAAGTAATTATATTAGGATCAATAGAGAATTCATAATCCTTATCAGTAACATAGATAGGTGAAGTAGCAAAAACAGGTCCAGGTTTCATTCTAGCATTAAGGGATTGATGCTTCCATTTAGCTAATAACCTCTTTAGATCATATCTATCATTGCAAGCTAAAATAGCTCTAGTAGCTTCTTCATCCATAACATAACCCTCAGGAACAACAGGTAAATCATATTTATTAGGGGGAGAGTCTTCATCATCACTTTCATCAATATTATCAGTTTCAATAATTTCATTCTCTCTAGCCCTAGCAAGTTGTTCATCAAGAAATTCACCAAGTGGCATAGTAGTATCAAGCATAGAAGTAGTTTCATCATAAGTATCATGCATAGCAGAAGTGGCATCATCAATAACATGTGACATATCGGAATGAATGGCAGAAGCAGGTTTAGGTGTTGCAAGCTTACTCAAAATAGAAGGTGAATCAAGTGTAGAGCTAGATGGCAGTTCCTTACCTCCCCTCGTAGTTGAGGGATAAATCTTAGTTCTTGGATCTTTCAAGTTCTTCATAATGATAAGTAGATATAAATCCCAAGTGACTCAAAGAATAGAGCTATGCTCCCTGGCAACGGCACCAGAAAATAGTCTTGATAACCCACAAGTATAGGGGATCGCAACAGTTTTCGAGGGTAGAGTATTCAACCCAAATTTATTGATTCGACACAAGGGGAGTCAAAGAATATTCTCAAGTATTAGTAGCTGAGTTGTCAATTCAACCACACTTGGATAACTTAATATCTGAAGCAAAGTATTTAGTAGCAAAATAATATGATAGTAGTGGTAACGGTAGCAAAAGGTAACGATAGCAAAAGTAATGTTTTTGGTATTTTGTAGTGATGATAGCAATGGCAACGGAAACGTAAGTAAGCGAAGAACAATATATGGAAAACACGTAGGCAATGGATCGGTGATAGAGAATTATGCCGGATGCGGTTCATCATGTAACAGTCATAACCTAGGGTGACACAGAACTAGCTCCAATTCATCAATGTAATGTAGGCATGTATTCCGAATATAGTCATACGTGCTTATGGAAAAGAACTTGCATGACATCTTTTGTCCTACCCTCCCGTGACAGCGGGGTCCTAGAGGAAACTAAGGATTAAGGCCTCCTTTTAAGAGAGTACCAGACCAAAGCATTAACACATAGTGAATACATGAACTCCTCAAACTACGGTCATCATCGGGAGTGGTCCCGATTATTGTCACTTCGGGGTTGCCGGATCATAACACATAGTAGGTGACTATAGACTTGCAAGATAGGATCAAGAACTCACATATATTCATGAAAACATAATAGGTCCAGATCTGAAATCATGGCACTCGGGCCCTAGTGACAAGCATTAAGAATAGCAAAGTCATAGCAACATCAATCTCAGAACATAGTGGATATTAGGGATCAAACCCTAACAAAACTAACTCGATTACATGATAAATCTCATCCAACCCATCACCGTCCAGCAAGCCTACGATGGAATTACTCACACACGGCGGTGAGCATCATGAAATTGGTGATGGAGGATGGTTGATGATGATGACGGCGACGGATTCCCCTCTCCGGAGCCTCAAACGAACTCCATATCAGCCCTCCCGAGAGGTTTTAGGGCTTGGCGGCGGCTCCATATCGTAAAACGCGATGAATCTTTCTCCTTGATTTTTTTCTCTCTGAACACGAATATATAGAGTTGGAGTTGAGGTCGGAGGAGCTACAGGGGGCCCACGAGGTAGGGGGCGCGCCCAAGGGGTCAGGCGCGCCCCCACCCTCGTGGCTAGGGTGTGGGCCCCCTGGCCTTTATCTTTTGCCAGTATTTTTTATTATTTCCAGAAATACGCTCCGTGGAGTTTCAGGTCATTCCGAGAACTTATGTTTCTGCACATAAATAACACCATGGCAATTCTGCTGAAAACAACGTCAGTCCGGGTTAGTTCCATTCAAATCATGCAAGTTAGAGTCCAAAACAAGGGCAAAAGTGTTTGGAAAAGTAGATACGACGAAGACGTATCAGTGCGCCTTCCCATCACCTTCGGCTCCCGCAAGAACTACTACACCAAGCTCATCGACTTTGACGTGGCGCACATTGGCCTGCCCTACAACGCCATCTTGGGCTACCCGGCGCTCACCAAGTTCATGGAAGTGACCCACCATGCCTACAACACCGTCCGCTGGGACGAGAAGGATGCCATGCATATCCTCGAGCACGCCTGCAAGGCTGCCGCCACCGCGTACCCGGCATACGAAGACGAGGCAGGGCCTTCCGAGGCCGCCCCTGTGAAGAAAAAAGCTAAAGTTTGTTGGGGAACGTTCAATGGAAAACAAAAGTTTTCTATGCACACGCAAGATCTATCCATGGAGATGCATAGCTACGAGAGGGGAGCGCATCTACATATCCTTGTAGATTGCTAAGAGAAAGCGTTTATCAATGCAGTTTATGTAGTCGTACACCTTCACGATCTGTCCCGATCAAGTATCGAATGTAGGACACCTCCGCGTTCAAGACACGTTCAGCTCAATGATGTCCTCGCCTTCTCGATCCAGCAAGAGAGGTGAAGTAGTAGATGAATTCCGGCAACATGACGGTGTGGTGACGGTGGTGGTGAAGAACAATCTCCGCAGGGCTTCGCCAAGCACAATAGAAACTATGATGGGGATAAACTAGAAGGGGCGGGTTTGCCGGCACACAGCTTGGTGAATCTTGAAGTGTTCTTGGTGCTAGCCTTGCCCCTCTATTTATATGTTGAGCCCTGGGGTCGTTTCTTGGAGAAAGAGCCTCCTCAAAGTCGGTTTAGCCCGCAAGGCAAGAGTCCTTCTCAGACTCAAGGACCAGACGCTAGGGTCCTTGGTGTCTGGCCCCAGACTCCAGGGTCCCTGGTGTGTGCAAAACTTCCTTTTGCACCTTCCTTAAACCCCGTGGGCTTTACCCCTTGGCCCAAATAAAGTGTTCTCGCACCAGAACATTTTGGGAAACATTTGAAACCCCTTCGGGTGAATTCCGGAACCCTTCCGGAGACCAAACACTATTATCCCATATGTCAATCTTTACCTTCGGACAATTCCGGAGCTCCTCGTCATGTCCGTGATCTCATCTAGGACTCCGAACAACATTCATTCACCAACATACATAACTCATATAATACTATATCTTTGACGAACATTAACCGTGCAGACCCTACGGGTTCGAAAATGATGTAGACATGACCGAGACGTTTCTCCGGTCAATAGCCAATAGCGGGACCTGGATGCCCATATTGGTTCCTACATATTTTACGAAGATCTTTGTCGGTCGAACCTTTATGACAACATATGTAGTTCCTTTTGTCCATCGGTATGTTACTTTCCTGGGATTCGATCGTCGGTATCTCCATACCTAGTTCAATCTCGTTAGCGACAAATCTCTTTACTCGTTCCGTAATACATCATCTTGTAACTAACTCCTTAGTCACTTTGCTTGCAAGCTTCTTGTGATGCTGTATTACCGAGAGGGCCCAAAGATACCCCTTCGATACACGGAGTGACAAATCCCAATCTCGATCCATGCCAACTCAACAGACACCTTCAGAGATACCCTTAGAGCATCTTTCTGATCACCCAGTTACGTTGTGACGTTTGATGGCACACAAGGTATTCCTCCGGTATCCGGGAGTTGCATGATCTCATGGTCGAAGGAAATGTATTTGACATTAAGAAAGCAGTAGCAATAAGCTAAACAATCATATGCTAAGATAACGGATGGGTCTTGTCCATCACATCATTCTCCTAATGATGTGATCCCGTTATCAAATGACAACTCATGTCTATGGTTAGGAAACCTTAACCATCTTTGATCAACGAGCTAGTCTAGTAGAGGCTCACTAGGGACACGATATTTGTTTATATATCCACACATGTATTTATGTTTTTGGTCAATACAATTCTAGCATGAATAATAAACCTTTATCATGATTAAGGAAATATAATAATAACCATTTTATGCCTCTAGGGCATATTTCCATCAGTCTCCCACTTGCACTAGAGTCAATAATCTAGTTCACATTGCCATGTGATTAACACCCAAAGAGTTCACTAGAGTCAATAATCTAGTTCACATCGCCATGTGATTAACACACAAAGAGTTCTAAGGTGTGATCATGTTTTTCTTGTGAGAGAAGTTTAGTCAATGGGTCTGCCACATTGAGATCCGTATGTATTTTGCAAATTTCTGTGTCTACAATGCTCTGCATGGAGCTACTCTAGCTGATTGCTCCCACTTTCAATACATATCCAGATTGAGACTTAGAGTCATCCGAATCGGTGTCAAAGCTTGCATCGATGTAACCCTTTACGACGAACTTTTTATCACCGCCATAACTGAGAAAAATTTCCTTAGTCCGACAATTTTGACCGCTGCCAGTGATCCACTCCTGGATCACTATTGTATCCCCTTGCCAGACTCATGGCAAGGCACACAAAAGGTCTGGTACACAACATGGCATACTTTATAGAATCTATGGCTGAGGCATTGGGAATGACTTTCATTCTCTCTCTATCTTCTGTCGTGGTCGGGCTTTGAGTTTTACTCAACTTCACACCTTGCAACACAGGAAAGAACCCTTTCTTTGACTGATCCATTTTGAACTTCTTCAAAACTTTGTCAAGGTATGTGCTTTGTGAAAGTCCTATTAAGCGTCTTGATCTATCCCTATAGATCTTGATGCCCAATATGTAAGTAGCTTCACCGAGGTCTTTTATTGAAAAATTCTAATTCAAGTATCCTTTTATGCTATCCAGAAATTCTATATCATTTCCAATCAGTAATATGTCATCCACATATAACACCAGAAATGCTACAGAGCTCCCACTCACTTTCTTGTAAATACATGCTTCTCCGTAAGTCTGTATAAAACCATATGCTTTGATCACATCATCAAAGCGTATATTCCAATTCTGAGATGCTTGCCCCAGTACATAAATGGATCGCTGGAGCTTGCACACTTTGTTAGCACCTTTAGGATCGACAAAACCTTCTGGTTGCATCATATACAACTCTTCTTTAAGAAATTCGTTAAGGAATGCAGTTTTGACGTCCATTTGATAGATTTCATAATCATGAAATGCGGCAATTGCTAACATGATTCGGACAGACTTAAGCATCACTACGAGTGAGAAAGTCTCATCATAGTCAATCCCTTGAACTTGTCGAAAACCTTTCGCGACAAATCGAGCTTTATAGATAGTGATATTACCATCAGCGTCTGTCTTCTTCTTGAAGATCCATTTATTCTCAATGGCTTGCCGATCATCGGGCAAGTCCACCAAAGTCCATACTTTGTTCTCATACGTGGATCCTATCTCAGATTTCATGGCCTCAAGCCATTTGTTGGAATATGGGCTCATCATAGCTTCTTCATAGTTCGTAGGTTCGCCAGTGTCTAACAACATGACTTCCAGGACATGATTATAGTACCACTCTGGTGCGGTACGCGTTCTGGTCGACCGATGAGGTTCAATAGTAACTTGATCCGACATTTCATGATCATCATCATTAGCTTCCTCTCTAGTTGGTGTAGGCATCACGTGAACAATTTTCTCTGATGTGCTACTTTCCAATTCGAGAGAAGGTACAATTACCTCATCACGTTCTACTTGCCTTCCACTCACTTCTTTCGAGAGAAACTCCTTCTCTAGAAATGACCCACTTAGCAACAAAGATCTTGCCTTCGGATTTGTGGTAGAAGGTGTAACCAATAGTTTCTTTAGGGTATCCTATGAAGATGCACTTCTCCGATGTGGGTTCGAGCTTATCAGACTGAAGCCTTTTGACATAAGTGTCGCATCCCCAAACTTGAAAAAATGAAAACTTAGGTTTCTTGCCAAACCATTGTTCATAAGGGGTCGTCTCAACGGATTTAGACGGTGCCCTATTTAACGTGAATGCGGCTGTCTCTAATGCATAACCCCAAAACGATAAAGGCAAATTGGTAAGAGACATCATAGAATGCACCATTATATCTAATAAAGTACGGTTTCGACGTCGGACACACCATTATGTTGTGGTGTTCCAGGTGGCATTTGTTGTGAAACAATTCCACATTGTCTTAAATGAAAGCCAAACTCATAACTCAAATATTCGCCTCTGTGATCAGATCACAGACACTTTATTTTCTTGTTATGATGATTCTCCACTTCACTCTGAAATTCTTTGAACTTTTCAAATGTTTCAGACTTGTGTTTCATCAAGTAGATATACCCATACCTACTCAAATCATCTGTCAAGGTTAGAAAATAATGATACCTGCCACGTGCCTCAACACTCATCGGACCTCATACATCGGCATGTATTATTTCCAACAACTCATTAGCTCGCTCCATTGTTCCGGAGAACGGAGTTTTAATCATCTTACCCATGAGGCATGGTTCGCAATTATCAAATTATTCATAATCACGTGATTCCAAAAGTCCATCCGCATGGAATTCCTTCATGCGCTTTACACCAATATGACCTAAACGATAGTGCCACAAGTATGTTGCACTATCATTATCAACTTTGCATCTTTTGGCATCAATATTATGAATATGTGTATCACTACGATCAAGATTCAACAAGAATACCATTCATCAAAGGTGCATGACCATAAAAGATATTACTCATATAAATAGAACAACCATTATTCTATGATTTAAATGAATAACCTTCTCGCATTAAACAAGATCTAGATATAACGTTCATGCTCAACGCTGGCACCAAATAATAATTATTGAGGTCTAAAACTAACCCCGAAGGTAGATGTAGCGGTAGCGTGCCGACGGCGATCACATCATCATTGGAACCATTCCCAACGCGCATCGTCACCTCGTCCTTAGCCAATCTTCATTTATTCCGCAACTCCTGTTTCAAGTTAGAAATATGAGCA
The DNA here is from genome assembly GCF_003073215.2 of Triticum urartu. Classification (NCBI taxonomy): domain Eukaryota; kingdom Viridiplantae; phylum Streptophyta; class Magnoliopsida; order Poales; family Poaceae; genus Triticum; species Triticum urartu. Next base: position 504,100,591 of record NC_053024.1, read on the forward strand.
ACCGAACCAATATCAAATACCCAGGCGCTACTATGAGAATTAGCAAGGAACACATCAATAACATGTATATCAAATATACCTTTGTTCACTTTGCCATCCTTCTTACCTGCCAAGTACTTGGGGCAGTTCCGCTTCTAGTGACCATTTTCTTTGAAGTAGAAGCACTCAGTTTCAGGCTTGGGTCCAGCTTTGGGCTTCTTCATGGGAGCGACAACTTGCTTGCCATTCTTCTTGAAGTTCCCTTTCTTTCCCTTGTTAACCATCAACACTTGATGCTCCTTCTTGATTTCTACCTCCGTCAATTTCAGCATCGCGAAGAGCTCGGGAATCATTTTCCTCATCCCTTGCATATTATATTTCATCACAAAGCCTTTGTAGCTTGGTGGCAGTGACTGAAGAACTCTGTCAATAACACTCTCAACTGGAAGATCAATTCCCAGTTGAGTCAAGTGGTTATGGTACCCAGAAATTTTGAGTATGTGTTCACTGACAGAACTGTTCTCCTCCATCTTACAGCTATAGTACTTGTTGGAGACTTCATATCTCTCAACCCGGGCATTTTCTTGAAATATCAACTTCAGTTCTTGGAACATCTCATATGCTCTGTGGCGTTCAAAACGTTTTTGAAGTCCCGATTCCAGCCCGTAAAGCATGGCACACTGAACTATTGAGTAGTCATCAGAGTGAGCTTGCCAGACGTTCATAACATCTGTAGCAGCTCCTGCAGCAGGTCTATCACCTAGGGTTGCATCAAGGACATAATTCTTTTGTGCAGCAATGAGGATAATCCTCAAGTTATGGACCCAGTCCATGTAATTGCTACCATCATCTTTCAACTTAGCTTTCTCCAGGAACGCATTAAAATTCAAGGGAACGGTAGCACGGGCCATTGATCTACAACGTAGATATGCAAAAACTATTAAGACTAAGTTCATGATAAATTTTAGTTCAAATAATCAAATTACTAATGAACTCCCACTTAAATCAACATCCCTTAAGTTGTATAAGTGATACATGATCCAAATCAACTAACCCATGTCCAATCATCACATGAGATGGGGTAGTGTTCAATGGTGAACATCTCTATGTTGATCATATCTACTATATGACTCACGTTCGACCTTTCGGTCTCCGGTGTTACGAGACCATGTTTGTACATGCTAGGCTCGTCAAGTTTAACCCAAGTATTCTGCATGTGCAAAACTGGCTTACACCCGTTGTATGTGAACATAGAATCTATCACACCCGATCATCATGAGGTGCTTCGAAATGACGTACTTTGGCAACAATGCATACTCAGGGAGAACACTTTTATCTTCAAATTAAGTGAAGGGGTCATCTTATAATGCTACCGTCGTTCTAAGAAAAATAAGATGCATAAAGGATAAACATCACATGCAATCAAAAATACGTGACATGATATGGCCATCATCATCTTGTGCTTTTGATCTCCATCTCCAAAGCATCGACATGATCTCCATCGTCACCGACACGACATCTAGATCTCCATCGTAGCGTCGGGGTCGTCTCGCCAATTATTTCTTCTACAACTATTGCTAACGCATAGCGATAAAGTAAAGCAATTACATGGCGCTTCAATGGTTGACACGCGGGTCATACAATAATTAAAGACAACCCTAAGGCTCCTGCCGGTTGTCGTACTCATCGACATCCAAGTCATGAACTTATTACAAAACATGATCATCTCATACATCAACAAATATCACATCATATCTTGACCATATCACATCACAACATGCCCTGCAAAAACAAGTTAGACGTCCTCTACTTTGTTGTTGCAAGTTTTACGTGGCTGCTACGGGCAACTAGCAAGAACCGTTCTTACCTACCAAAACCACAATGGTGATCATCAAGTTTGCTATTTTAACCTTCTGCAAGGACCGACCGCAATCAAATTCGATTCAACTAAAGTAGGAGAAACAGACACCCGCCATCCACCTTTATGCAAAACAAGTTGCATGTTAGTCGGTGGAACCAGTCTCATGTACGTGGACATGTAAGGTTAGTCTAGGCCGCTTCATCCCACAATACCGCTGAATCAAAATAAGACGCCGGTAGTAAGCAGTATGAACATCACCGGCCACAACTTGTAACGCCCTCGATGCGGCTATATCTCCTACGTGTCGAAGCACGACTTAGAGGCATAACCGCATTGAAAGCAATGTTGCAAGTTAGGCAATCGTCACATCCCATGTAATATAGATAATAAAAGGGGAGATACATAGTTGGCTTACACTCGCCACGTCAATCAAAGTACATAAATGGCATTACATCAACCAAACACTCATGGCACGACTACGGCGCCAAAATAAAAGATCAACCCAACATGCGACACGGTCCCGATCGCCCCAACTGGGCACCACTACTGATCAACAGGGAAAGACACATAGTAACGGCGGGAAGCTTCATCGAACTCCCACTTGAGCTCATGCGCATCATCTGGAACGGAATCATCAGGCCCTGCATCTGGTTTGGAAGTAATCTATGAGCCACAGGGACTGAGCAATCTCGCACCCTCGCGATCAGGACTATTTAAGCTTATAGGTAAGGCAAGGTAAATATGTGGAGCTGCAGCAAGCGACTAGCATATATGGTGGCTAACCTATTCGCAAAAGAGAGCGATAAGAGAGGGCAAAGTGCGAACGAATAACTAGAGAACAACCTGCGGCAAGCATTACTCCAACACCGTGTTTGCTTCCCGGAATCCGCCGAGAAGAGACCATCACGGTAACTCACACAGTTGATTCATTTTAATTAAGCTAAGGTTCAAGTTATCTACAACTGGACATTAACAAATTCCCATCTGCCCATAACTGCGGGCATGGCTTTCGAAAGTTCAATCCCTGCAGGGGAGTCCCAACTTAGCCCATGACAAGCTCTCATGGTCAACAAAGGACTAGACCTTCTCCCGAGACATTCCGATCAGACTCGGTATCCCGGTTCTACAAGACACTTTGACAAGTTAAAACCAATCCAGCAACACCACCCGCTGTGCCGACAAATCCCGATAGGAGCTGCACATATCTCGTTCTCAGGGCACACCGGATAAGCTAAGCGTATGGAAGCCAACGTAACCCAAGTTGCCAAGGGACGGCCCCGCATGGTGCTCTAGGTTGGACCAACACTTAGAGAAGCACTGGCCCGAGGGTTTAAAATAAAGATGACCCTTGAGTCCGCGAAACCCAAGGGAAAAAGGCTAGGTGGCAAATGGTAAAACCAAGGTTGGGCATTGTTGGAAAAGGTTTAATCAAGGCGAACTATCAAGGGGTTCCCATTATCACCCAACCGCGTAAGGAACGCAAAAATCTGGGAACATAACACCGATATGACAGAAACCAGGGCGGCAAGAGTGGAACAAAACACTAGGCGAGAGGCCGAGCCTTCCACCCTTTACCAAGTATATAGATGCATTAAGATAACCAGATAATATAATGATATCCCAACAAGTAAATAATGTTCCAACAAGGAACGGTCTCCAATCTTCACCTGCAACTAGCAACACTATAAGAGGGGCTGAGCAAAGCGGTAACATAGCCAATCAATGGTTTGCTAGGACATGGTGGGTTAGAGGTTTGACATGGAAATTTGGGAGGCATGATAAGCAAGTGGTAGGCATCGTAGCATAGGCATAGCAAAAGAGCGAGCATCTAGCAAAGCAAAGATAGTAGTGATTTCGAGGGTATGATCATCTTGCCTGCAAAGTTGTCAGAGTTGACTGGATCCTCGAAAGCAAACTCAACGGGCTCCTTGTTAGCGAACTTGTCTCCCGGCTCTACCCAAACAAGACAAACAAGCAACAAGGACACAATCAACCACGTGCAAAGCTCAAACAACAAGATGCAAACATGATATGCTATGCGGGATGCGATATGCGATGCATATGCAAGATTTGACAAGAGATGAATGAACCTGGCCTCAACTTGGAAATCCAAGTGTGCCACTGGAAAGGTGAGATGATTCCGCTTGAAAAGATATAAAGAACGCCGGAATCGGAGTTACGGTTTGGAAATGGCAAGCGATTCAAATATGGCACCGGTCTGTGATATACAGCAAGTAGCCATCTAAATGCAACACGATGAACATGCTACATCACTCAAACATGGCAAAAAAATACATGGAAGGGATCCATTCATGATTCTTAACAAAAGAGGAACACTGAGCTATGGCCAATTCATCCATTAACAGGTTCAAACAAGCATGGCAAAAATGCATTTGGTAAACAGATTTCAGACTTAGTGAAATTAATACTTGTCTGGAATTTCAGATCAGGTAGCACACTTCGGAGCATGAAAACTATATGCTACAGGACCTGAACATGGCAAAGTAAAGCATGGCATGGGGCTACTCAAAGATCTTAACAAAAGTCCCTTAGTGACCTTGAGCCAAAAGGGATCAGAAAATACATTTGCAAGCATGTGAACATGGCAAAAACATAATCAGTTCTCAGACTTGGTGAAAACTGGAACATGCAAAATCAGATATCAAGTAGGCATGTTTACGAGCTCGATGCACTCACTACAGAGCAAGTCATGACAATCTAAGCATACACCCATCAAGAATATACATTATAAAAGCTAGACATGGCAAGAACAATAGCATAGCATGCACGGATCAACTACAACATCCTCGGCAAAATCGCTAACAAGTAGACAATCTGCCCAGATTCACGAAATAGCAAAAGTAGAGCTCGATTGACTCAAGCTAGGGTGCTCCATAATTGCAAACAAAGACATGGATGGATAGAGCACTACAAGATTAACAAAAGATCCTTACAGATCATCCTCAAAACAGGCACGGATCACTAGGAAACAATATGAACATATGGCATAATGAGATAAACAGGCGAAGGACTTAGTGGAATTACTAAGTCCCTGAAAACAACATTAACGAATGCTCCACTTTGCAAGTTTGTGCTAGTCACCACACACGTCACAAAAATACATGGGTTGCACCTCTGGATAGATGGAAAAACATATAACAAAACACATGTAGAGCTCAGGGGCATATCATGCACACAATAATCATGGCAAAAATGACAAATATCTAATTAGAGCAGCAGATCTGACAAATATCTCAACTAGCACTCTTCCAACAGTATTTCGGGCATCAAGATGAACTCAAATGAAAATAATGCAATGAGATGAAATGATGTACTCTCTGAGACGAACATTTTGATATGCTATATGCCCAAAACGAAGCTACGCATGCAAAGTTACGGCATGTCAAAGTATGGAAAAATTCTAGGGTTTCGGGAGGAAAAAGTCAACCGAGGCAAAATGGATTTGGATCTGGATCTCGTCTGGGTACTGTAGCGGCGGTCTTCCCGAGGACGGCCGGCCGGATTTCGTGCTCGCCGGCGGAGGCGGAGCTCGCCGGAGCTGACCGACTGGCGCGGCGACGATGATGCGGCGGCGGAGGGCGGCGCTTGGCGGGGCGGCGAAGGGCGGTGCGGCGAGCTGGGCGGCCGCGACGGAGGTCGGCGCCGGCGACGAGACGCGTCGCGGCGGAGGCGGCCGGCGGCTTTGGTGGCAAAGCCGGGCGGTGAGAGGAGGCGGGCGGCGGCCGGCTCGGGCCCGGGAGGGCCTCCCGTGGGCTTGCCGGGCCGGAGGAGAGAGGAGGCGGGCGACATGGCGCTCTCCTATTGGTCCGGGGCGGCGGCGGCGAGACGTCCGGCCGGAACGGACATGTCCGGCGCGGCACGAGGAGATTTCTAGGGTTAGGGGAGGAAGGAGATCCGGGAATTTCGGGAGAGGGCTATTTATAGGCATAGGAGGAGCTAGGAGAGTCCACATGAGGTGCGGTTTTCGGCCACGCGATTGTGATCGAACGCTCTAGATGATGGAGAGGGTTTTGATGGGTTTTGGACCAAAATGGAGGGGTGTTGGGCTGCAACACCCACGAGGCCTTCTCGGTCCCTCGGTTAACCGTTGGAGCATCAAACGAAGTCCAAATGGTACGAAACTTGACAGGCGGTCTACCGGTAGTAAACCAAGGCCGCTTGGCAAGTCTCGGTCCAATCCGGAAATGTTTAACCCCCACACACGAAAGAAAGGTAGAAATGACCACCGGAGGAGAACGAAGCGCCGGAATGCAAAACGGACAACGGGGAAAATGCTCGAATGCATGAGATGAACACGTATGCAAATGCAATGCACATGATGACATGATAAGAGATGCATGACAACAACAACAACACACGGAGACAAAGACCCGAACCCGAGAAAATAAAATAACTTAACGCTGGAAATGGCAAGAGTTGGATTACATATTAGGAAAATCATATCCGGGGTGTTACAACACTCCACCACTACGAAAGGATCTCGTCCCAAGATCTAGGATTGAAAGAACGCCGGGTATTCATAACGGAGGTGATCGTCACGTTCCCAGGTAGCTTCACGGTCGGAATGGTGTGACCACTTGACTTTGATTGACTTGTTGCGAGTCTTGCGTTCAGTCTCTTCAAGAATAGCAAGGGGATGCTCACGATAAGAGAGATCTTCTTGGAGCTCAATGTCCTCGAAGTTGACGGTGCGGTTAGGAGTCTTGAAGCACTTTTGGAGCTGAGAGACATGGGACATGTCATGCACATTTGCAAAGTTTGAAGGAAGCTCGAGTTGATAGGCGAGATCGCCTCTCTTGCTAACGATCTTGAAAGGTCCCACGTATCTAGGGGCAAGCTTCCCTTTGATACCGAAGCGACGAGTTCCTTTCATAGGAGAGACGCGGAGGTAAACATGATCTCCGATCTCAAAAGCCAAATCACGGTGCTTACTATCATAGTAGCTCTTCTGGCGCGATTGCGCTGCTTTGAGGTTATCTCGAATGACTTTGCACATTTCCTCTGCCTCTGTGATTAAGTCATTTCCGAGAAGCTGACGTTCACTGGTTTCAACCCAGTTGAGAGGGGTACGACACTTCCTGCCATACAGAATTTCAAATGGGGCCTTGCCCGAACTTGCTTGAAAACTGTTGTTGTAGGAGAATTCAACATATGGAAGACAATCCTCCCACTTCATGCCGAAGGAGATCACACAAGCCCTGAGCATATCTTCAAGAATCTGGTTGACACGCTCTACTTGACTGCTAGTTTGAGGATGGAAAGCTGTACTGAAGCGGATGTTGGTGCCCATGGCCTTCTGAAAAGAATCCCAAAACTTGGAGGTAAATATGCTGCCACAGTCTGAAGAGATCACCTGTGGAATACCGTGCAGCGAGACAATTCGAGAGGTATAGAGCTCCACCAATTGAGCTACAGTGATTGACTCTTTGATAGGCAGAAAGTGAGCCACTTTAGTGAGTTTGTCGATGACAACGAATATGGCATCATTGCCACATTTGGACTTTGGAAACCCAGTCACGAAGTCCATCTCAATGTGGTCAAACTTCCATTCTGGAATGGCAAGAGGTTGGAGGAGACCAGCTGGCCTTTGGTGTTCTGCCTTCACTCTTCTACAGACATCACATTCATTCACGAACTGAGCAATCTCGCGCTTCATTCGAGTCCACCAATAAGCCTGCTTGAGGTCCTGATACATCTTCATGCTCCCAGGGTGGATGGAGAGGAGAGAATTGTGAGCCTCGTTCATGATCACTTTTCGTAGGTCACCTTTGGGCACAACAATACGATCCTCGAAGAAGAGAGTATCCTTGTCATCAAGGCGGTAGCACTTGTACTTGGGTTGACTCTTGGCAATCCCAATTTTCACCTTTTTCACCATAGCATCAAGAAGCTGAGCTTGGCGAATCTGGTCTTCCAAGGTAGGAGAGACTTGAAGGTTGGCAAGGAACCCTTGAGGAACAACTTGCAGATTAAGTTTGCGGAAAGCTTCACAAAGCCCGGGTTGATAAGGCTTGAGAATCAGACTATTGCAATAAGCCTTCCTGCTCAATGCGTTAGCAATCACATTGGCCTTGCCTGGAGTATACTCGATACTCGGATTATACTCTTGAATCATTTCGACCCATCAAGTCTGTTTGAGGTTGAGATTAGGCTAAGTGAAGATGTACTTGAGACTCTTGTGGTCAGTGAAAATATCCACTTTTCTTCCCAATAAGAGATGTCTCCAAGTCAAAAGAGCATGCACAACTGCCGCCAACTCGAGGTCATGAGTGGGGTAGTTCTTCTCGTTGGGCTTCAACTGGCGAGAGGTATAAGCCACAACTTTCTTCTCTTGCATCAACACTGCACCGAGACCTTGGAGAGAGGCATCGCAAAAGACCTCGAACGGTTTGGATTCATCAGGAGGAGTCAGCACTGGAGCAGTGACCAATTTCTCTTTCAAAGTGTTGAAAGCAATGTCACACTCCGGAGACCAAACGTACTTGACGTGCTTCTGGAGAAGATTTGAGAGAGGCTTCGTGATCTTAGAAAAGTTTTCAACGAATCCTCGACAGTAGCTTGCGAGACCGAGGAAGCTACGGAGTTGCTTCACGTTCTGAGGTGGTTCCCAATTCACAATTGCAGACACCTTCTCAGGATTCACTGCAATGCCCTTGGCAGAGATGATATGACCAAGATAAAGAACCTCATCGAGCCAAAATTCGCACTTGGAGAACTTGGCGTAGAACTGATGTTCCCTCAGCTTATCGAGTACCAAACGCAAGTGCTTGGCATGATCTTCCTTGTTCTTCGAAAAGACCAGAATGTCATCGAGATAGACCAAAACAAAGTCATTGGTGTAGGCGTTGAAGATGAAGTTCATCATGCAAGAGAAAGTCGGAGGAGCGTTGACGAGGCCAAAAGACATGACAGTGTATTCATATGAACCAAAGCTTGTCCTGAAAGCCGTCTTGGGAATATCTTGCTCACGGATTCAAATCTGGTGATAACCCATACGGAGATCAAGCTTGGAGAATACTTGGGCACCTTTGAGTTGTTCGAACAGCTCGTTGATGTTGGGAAGTGGGTATTTGTTCTTGATGGTCTTCTTGTTCAATGGACGGTAATCAACACAAAGTCGGTCCGTTCCATCCTTCTTCTTCACAAAAAGAACACCACAACCCCACGGAGAAGAACTAGGTCGGATGAGGCCCATTCGCTCTTGAATATCGAGTTACTTCTTCGGCTCCTTCAACTCTTCAGGTCCGAGCTTGTAAGGACGCTTGCACACTGGTTCCGTGCCAGGCTCAAGATCGATGACGAATTCAACTGGCCGGTGCGGAGGCATTCCTGGAAGCTCTTCTGGAAAGATGTCTTGATATTCGCACACGACTGGAATTTGCGAGATAGCATCTAGTTCACCCTTCTCATTGAGAGAAAACAGACGGATGGTATCGTCATTAGCGGCAAAGACAATTACATCCTCAGACGAATGAGTCAATTGAATCTGCCTGGCTGCACAATCAAGCTGAGCCTTGTGCTTAGAAAGCCAATCCATTCCGAGAATAAGATCAATATCCGAGTTACCAAGAACCATTGGAGAAGCCAGAAACTTGAAATCACCCATCATGATAGAAACATCCGGGACTACTGAAGTAGCCCTCATAGACTTAGCCGGAGAAACCACTCCCATAGGTTTACTCAACATTTGTGAAACGAAGTCATGCTTGGAAACAAATGATCTTGACATGAAACAATGCGATGCACCAGTGTCAAAAAGAACTTTTGCGGGAAAAGAGTTAACTGGAAAGTTACCCATGATGACATCTGATGAGTCCTCTGCCTGAGCTGCATTCAGCAAGTTGACCTTGGCAGAATTGGCGTTATTCTTGACCACAACTGTACTTTCCGATCTCACAGGAGGAGGAGGAGGGAGGCGCCTCTGGTTGAAGCACTTGTTGGCATAGTGACCCTTCTGTTGGCACTTATTGCACGTGACCTCTGAAAGCGGACGGTGATACGGAGCACTCGATCTTGGAGCTTGAGACGAAGTCTTGTTCTGAAAGCCAGGGTTGGGTGGGTGGGAAGATCCACTGCCACCTTTGCTCTTCTGATACGGCTGACGGAACGGAGGAGGAGGAAGCCAATACTTCTGCTGCTTGGCCACTTGAGTAGAGGAAGAAGGAGTAATGTCTATGACTCGCTTCTTGGAAGCATCACACCTCAGTTGAGCGGCCTCTTGCTTCAATGCCATGTTGTAGAACTCATCGTACCTCAAGGGCTCAAAGAGAACAAGAGCTAGCTGAATTTCTTCTCTGAGACCACCCCTGAACTGGTATATCATGCTCTTCTCGTCAGGGACGTCCTGCTTAGCAAAGCGGGCGAGCTTCTGAAACAACTTGTTGTAGTCATAGACAGACAAAGAGCCTTGCTTCAGGTTGCGGAATTCCTCATGCTTTCTCTCAACCACGCTCTAAGGAATATGATGAGCTTTGAAGTCTTGACAGAATTCATCCCAGGTAATCACACGGCCTCCTCTGGAATCCTTGTACTGCTGGAACCATTCTGCAGCTTGGTCTTTGAGTTGGAAGGAAGCGAACTTGACAAAGTCCTCAGGCCTAACGTTACTGCACTCGAAATGCTTGCACAGATCCACGAGCCAATCGTCAGCATCAGTTGCCTCAACACAATTGCTGAAAGTCTTTGGCCCGTTAGCAAGGAACTGGTTGAGTGTAGCAAAGTGATTCTGATTGTTGCCTTGGTTCGCTTGATTGCGCTCTTGAAGAATTTGCATGATCAACTGTGTGTTTGCATTGGTTGCAGCCATCACAGCTTGCCATGCCTCCGGAGGAGGAGGAGGTGGTGGCGGATCCTGATTCTGATTCTGATTGCTGCTCTTAGCGGGAGCCATCCTGAAGAGGGTGACAACCGTTAGCACAATGCCAGATAAAATGAAGCTAAATCAAACGGGTTGAAATTGCAACATATAGTCTTCACATCCGAACATAAGAACGAATGCATTCCACTGGAAATGGTCACATATCCATAAATTGAGAAGCCACTTAGAATTTAGGTAGAGGAATAAATCAATAAGGTACGGATCAATAACGAATACTCGGTAAGAAATCCCAATCTCAAACCAAATATCCGTGGAAGAAGAACTAGAGCTACAAGAATTCCCACCTATGAAACTCCCGAACCTTTCCGGTTATGCAATCAGGTGTTGGGGATACAGGGGAAGCATAATATCTCACCCAAATCTAGCAAATCCTACATCCAGCTGTATCCATCCTTCAACACATAACCGAGAAAAACTTCGGAAACCATCTACCTCAACCTTCGAAAAGCATCCGTTATACAAGTTATGGCAATACTCCCGAACTCCCGCCCCAGTACTGGGTGGCGTCGAGGTTATCTCACCAACGAACTGCATAAAAGAGATTTTCAATGTCGGCGTACTAAACTCAGGTATTCCAGAACTGCAACGATAAAATTGTGACGACAACACCTCGAAGCTCAACTCCCTGGGACACTGCCACAACCCCTAAAGACAGGAGGCACCAAGAATAATGTTCTCATCACAAAACCATCGGAACGATTCCAAGATTCCCACGTGATCCTAATTTTTTTTTGTGAAATTTGAGAAGAGAATAGTCAAAACTCTACGTCAGGATGCCTTGCCAGAGCGATGAGGAGACTGGGGAGTAAAAAGAATTCCAAAACTCTCCGATATATAATTCCTAAATGACTCAAAACATTTTTCTAGACTCAACTCGGCCACTAGTAACGATCAAGCAATGGGGCTCCTAAGGTCGGGAAGGCTCTGATTACCAACTTATAACACCCTCGATGCGGCTATATCTCCTACGTGTCGAAGCACGACTTAGAGGCATAACCGCATTGAAAGCAATGTCGCAAGTTAGGCAATCGTCACAACATCCCATGTAATATAGATAATAAAAGGGGAGATACATAGTTGGCTTACACTCGCCACGTCAATCAAAGTACATAAATAGCATTACATCAACCAAACACTCATGGCCCAACTACGGCGCCAAAATAAAAGATCAACCCAACATGCAACACGGTCCCGATCGCCCCAACTGGGCACCACTACTGATCATCAGGGAAAGACACATAGTAACGGCGGGAAGCTTCATCGAACTCCCACTTGAGATCATGCGCATCATCTGGAACAGAATCATCATGCCCTGCATCTGGTTTGGAAGTAATCTGTGAGCCACGGGGACTCAGCAATCACGCACCCTCGCGATCAAGACTATTTAAGCTTATAGGTAAGGCAAGGTAAATATGTGGAGCTGCAGCAAGCGACTAGCATATATGGTGGCTAACCTATTCGCAAAAGAGAGTGAGAAGAGAGGGCAAAGCGCGAACGAATAACTAGAGAACAACCTGCGGCAAGCATTACTCCAACACCGTGTTCGCTTCCCGGACTCCGCCGAGAAGAGACCATCACGGTAACTCACCCAGTTGATTCATTTTAATTAAGTTAAGGTTCAAGTTATCTACAACCGGACATTAACAAATTCCCATCTTCCCATAACCGCGGGCACGGCTTTCGAAAGTTCAATCCCTGCAGGGGAGTCCCAACTTAGCCCATGACAAGCTCTCATGGTCAACGAAGGAATAGACCTTCTGCCGAGACATTCCGATCAGACTCGGTATCCCGGTTCTACAAGACACTTCGACAAGTTAAAACCAATCCAGCAACACCACCCGCTGTGCCGACAAATCCCGATAGGAGCTGCACATATCTCGTTCTCAGGGCACACCGGATAAGCTAAGCGTACGGAAGCCAACGTAACCCAAGTTGCCAAGGGACGGCCCCGCATGGTGCTCTAGGTTGGACCAACACTTAGAGAAGCACTGGCCCGGGGGTTTAAAATAAAGATGACCCTTGAGTCCGCGAAACCCAAGGGAAAAAGGCTAGGTGGCAAATGGTAAAACAAAGGTTGGGCATTGCTGGAAAAGGTTTAATCAAGGCGAACTATCAAGGGGTTCCCATTATCACCCAACCGCGTAAGGAACGCAAAAATCCGGGAACATAACACCGATATGACGGAAACCAGGGCGGCAAGAGTGGAACAAAACACTAGGCGAGAGGCCGAGCCTTCCACCCTTTACCAATTATATAGATGCATTAAGATAACCAGATAATATAATGATATCCCAACAAGTAAATAATGTTCCAACAAGGAACGGTCTCCAATCTTCACCTGCAACTAGCAACACTATAAGAGGGGCTGAGCAAAGCGGTAACATAGCCAATCAACGGTTTGCTAGGACATGGTGGGTTAGAGGTTTGACATGGAAATTTGGGAGGCATGATAAGCAAGTGGTAGGCATCATAGCATAGACATAGCAAAAGAGCGAGCATCTAGCAAAGCAAAGATAGTAGTGATTTCGAGGGTATGATCATCTTGCCTGCAAAGTTGTTAGAGTTGACTGGATCCTCAAAAGCAAACTCAACGGGCTCCTTGTTAGAGAACTTGTCTCCCGGCTCTACCCAAACAATACAAACAAGCAACAAGGACACAATCAACCACGTGCAAAGCTCAAACAACAAGATGCAAACATGATATGCTATGCGGGATGCGATATGCGATGCATATGCAAGATTTGACAAGAGATGAATGAACCTGGCCTCAACTTGGAAATCCAAGTGTGCCACTGGAAAGGTGAGATGATTCCGCTTGAAAACGATATAAAGAATGCCGGAATCGGAGTTACGGTTTGGAAATGGCAAGCGATTCAAATATGGCACCGGTCTGCGATATACAGCAAGTAGCCATCTAAATGCAACACGATGAACATGCTACATCACTCAAACATGGCAAAAAATACATGGAAGGGATCCATTCATGATGCTTAACAAAAGCGGAACACTGAGCTACGGCCAATTCATCCATTAACAGGTTCAAACAAGCATGGCAAAAATGCATTTGGTAAACAGATTTCAGACTTAGTGAAATTAATACTTGTCTGGAATTTCAGATCAGGTAGCACACTTCGGAGCATGAAAACTATATGCTACAGGACCTGAACATGGCAAAGTAAAGCATGGCATGGGGCTACTCAAAGATCTTAACAAAAGTCCCTTAGTGACCTTGAGCCAAAAGGGATCAGAAAATACATTTGCAAGCATGTGAACATGGCAAAAACATAATCAGTTCTCAGACTTAGTGAAAACTGGAACATGCAAAATCAGATATCAAGTAGGCATGTTTACGAGCTCGATGAACTCACTACAGAGCAAGTCATGACAATCTAAGCATACACCCATCAAGAATATACATTATAAAAGCTAGACATGGCAAGAACAATAGCATAGCATGCACGGATCAACTACAACATCCTCGGCAAAATCGCTAACAAGTAGACAATCTGCCCAGATTCACGAAATAGCAAAAGTAGAGCTCGATTGACTCAAGCTAGGGTGCTCCATAATTGCAAACAAAGACATGGATGGATAGAGCACTACAAGATTAACAAAACATCCTTACAGATCATCCTCAAAAGAGGCATGGATCACTAGGAAACAATATGAACATATGGCATAATGAGATAAACAGGCGAAGGACTTAGTGGAATTACTAAGTCCCTGAAAACAACATTAACGAATGCTCCACTTTGCAAGCTTGTGCTAGTCACCACACACGTCACAAAAATACATGGGTTGCACCTCTGGATAGATGGCAAAACATATAACAAAACACATGTAGAGCTCAGGGGCATATCATGCACACAATAATCATGGCAAAAATGACAAATATCTAATTAGAGCAGCAGATCTGAAAAATATCTCAACTAGCACTCTTCCAACAGCATTTCGGGCATCAAGATGAACTCAAATGAAAATAATGCAATGAGATGAAATGATGTACTCTCTGAGACGAACATTTTGATATGCTATATGCCCAAAACGAAGCTACGGATGCAAAGTTACGGCATGTCAAAGTATGGAAAAATTCTAGGGTTTCGGGAGGAAAAAGTCAACCGAGGCAAAATGGATTTGGATCTGGATCTCGTCCGGGTACTGTAGCGGCGGTCTTCCCGAGGACGGCCGGCCGGAGTTCGTGCTCGCCGGCGGAGGCGGAGCTCGCCGGAGCTGACCGGCTGGTGCGGTGACGATGATGCGGCGGCGGAGGGCGGCGCTTGGCGGGGCGGCGAAGGGCGGTGCGGCGAGCTGGGCGGCCGCGACGGAGGTCGGCGCCGGCGATGAGATGCGTCGCAGCGGAGGCGGCCGACGGCTTTGGTGGCGAAGCCGGGCGGTGAGAGGAGGCGGGCGGCGGCCGGCTCGGGCCCGGGAGGGCCTCCCGTGGGCTTGCCGGGCCGGAGGAGAGAGGAGGCGGGCGACATGGCGCTCTCCTATTGGTCCGGGGCGGCGGCGGCGAGACGTCCGGCCGGAACGGACATGTCCGGCGCGGCACAAGGAGATTTCTAGGGTTAGGGGAGGAAGGAGATCCGGGAATTTCGGGAGAGGGCTATTTATAGGCATAGGAGGAGCTAGGAGAGTCCAAATGAGGTGCGGTTTTCGGCCACGCGATCATGATCGAACGCTCTAGATGATGGAGAGGGTTTTGATGGGTTTTGGACCAAAATTTAGGGGTGTTGGGATGCAACACACACGAGGCCTTCTCGGTCCCTCGGTTAACCGTTGGAGCATCAAACGAAGTCCAAATGGTACGAAACTTGATAGGCGGTCTACCGGTAGTAAACCAAGGCCGCTTGGAAAGTCTCGGTCCAATCTGGAAATGTTTAACCCCCACACACAAAATAAAGTTAGAAATGACCACCGGAGGAGAACGAAGCGCCGGAATGCAAAACAGACAACAAGGAAAATGCTCGAATGCATGAGATGAACACGTATGCAAATGCAATGCACATGATGACATGATAAGAGATGCATGACAACAACAACAACAACACACGGAGACAAAGACCCGAACCCGAGAAAATAAAATTACTTAACGCCGGAAACGGCAAGAGTTGAATTACATATTAGGAAAATCATATCTAGGGTGTTACACAACTCCTTTGTGTTCTACTCGTGCATATCAACTACGCATAGACCTGGCTCTGATGCTACTGTTGGGGAACATTGCATGGAAAACAAAAGTTTTCTATGCACACGCAAGATCTATACATGGAGATGCATAGCTATGAGAGGGGAGAGCATTTGCATACCCTTGTAGATCGCTAAGCGGAAGCATGTATCAACGCGGTTGATGTAGTCGTACACCTTCATGATCCGTCCTGATCAAGTACCGAACGTAGGACACCTCCAGGTTCAGCACACATTTAGCTTGATGACGTCCTCGCCTTCTCGATCCAGCAAGAGATCCGAAGTAGTAGATGAGTTCCGGCAGCACGACGGCATGGTGACAGCAGTGGTGAAGAACAATCTCCGCACGGCTTCGGCAAGCACAACGGAAATTGTGACGGAGGATAAACTAGAAGGGGCGGGGTTGCCGGCACACGGCTTGGTGAATCTTGATGTGTTCTTGGTGCTATCCCTGCCCCTCTATTTATATGTTGAGCCTTGGGGTCATTTCTTGGAGAAAGAGCCTCCTCAGAGTCGGTTTAGCCTGCAAGGCAAGAGTCCTTCTCGGACTCCAGGACCAGACGCCAGGTGAAAGGATCGATACGGTCGACTAGAGGGGGGGGTGAATAGGAGACTACAAATTTTAATCTTTGTTGTTAATTTTAAGGTTTAGCGGATAAATAGGGTTTACTAGATATGCAACTAGGTGAACACAACCTATATGACAAGCAAGCTTAAACAAGGTATGATAGTCAACAATCTAATTAGCAAGCCAACAAGCATACAAGGCAAAGTAAGGTGCGGGAAAGTATTAACCACAAGTGAGGCGAGGACACGGATTTTATTCCGAAGTTCACTCTTCCTTGGGGAAGAGCTACTCGAGTAGTGCCGAAGCCAAATCTTGCAGAACACCAAGAAGGCTCACCGTAATCTCTTTCGAATCACCCCCAACGGATGAGCCTCGAATCACTCGGGGTTGGTCTTGAAGGTGACCACCACACCTTTACAAACTTCTCCGGAGCACACCACAAGCAAGGAAGCTTCCAGAGGAACCTCTAACCGCCTAGGAGCCCAAGCTCCAAGAGTAGCAAGTCAATGGGGGAGAAATGTTGCATGGAACGCGATTTGGTTTGGTCAAGATGTAGATCGGGTCTTGCTCTCTCAATCCCCAAAGTTTCAACAAGTTTGGGTGGAGGGATTGAGAGTATTGAGAAAAATGAGGTGTAGCAATGGTGGAGCTCAACAAGACATTACGGTTAGGGATGGAGGAAGAAGAAGGGGGGCTTATATAGTGTTTGTCCCGGGGTGGCCATTTCTGCCCGTTGGACCCCGTGCACACGGGCTAAGTCAGCCCCATGTGCATGGGGTACCCAGAGACTTTCACACTACCCCGTGCACGGGGGGGTCAAAACCCCGTGGGCACAGGGTACCCAGAGAGTTTACGCAACCCCGTGCGCACGGGGTACCCAGAGAGTTAAGCAGTACCCCGTGTGCACGGGGGTCCAAAGACCCCGTGCGCACGTGATACCCAGTAACTTTCTGTTGCAAGCACTCTGAGTACCACATGCACGCACACTATGGTTTTAAGTGGTAGGCATGGGTAGGCTAGTGTATATGGTTCGGCGATGACATTCCCACACAATATTTATCCACACCAACCCCTCTTAATATTGCGGTTTCCTACGACTCAAAGCAAACCAAAAACTAAAATCTTCGAATCGCCGGTAGACCACGCCTTTGACCTTTTTGAATTGGGGGGGGGGGTCGCACATCTTCATCATGAAGCACTTGGAACCAATATCCTGAGATATACTTTAGCAACCGATATTAGTTCTACTAACCACATTGTCATCACACCGAAATATAGTTTAAGTGCCACTTGCACTTTCAATCTCCCCCTTTTTGGTGCATTGATGACAACATGGTTAGATCATGGCATAGGGGACATGACTATTTGAATAGACATGAGACAATGAATGATCATGGTAGCTCCCCCTAGATGTGTGCCCAGATAAAATGAATGCTTGAGAATGCATCAAGTACACGCATAGGAGGCTCCCCCAAGATCATCATTGTCAATACATGAGATGAACATAATAAACCTATAACGGTGCCTAGATCTCATGAAATGGTGTGGTGAGAAAATATCGAGACACATAATAAACAACATAATAAACACGATATGACCATTGCATAAGGTTCAATATAAAAGCTAGAGTCTCACGAGCACAAGCAAGTAGCTCACAACCACACAAGTGGAAAGCAAATAAGAGTATCTCAAGCTAACTGAAAACAACCAACAAAGCAGAGAAACACGAGGCTTGATGTGATCTCAACACACACTAAGAGCACCAACACCCACCACTTCTCCCCCTCTGTCATCAACAAAACAAAAAGGAGACAAACGGTGACACACAGACCCACTAGATAAGAGGAGGAGCGCTCTAAGCATCATCATCAAAACACCATCCTACCATCGGAAAGGACGCTGACCCTGGGCCGACCTCCTCACCAGCTGCAGCCCTCGCTGCCTTTTGCTGACGCCTCACAAGCTTCTCCTTGTTGATCTCCTTAATCTGACGCCGCTGGATAGACTGACACATCTTGAACATGTTGCTCAAAGTCTTGAACATGGACTTCTTCTCCCCTCTGGCAAAAATGGCCTCAGAACCAACCGTCTTGGCCTTACCATGAGGGATCCGTGTAGTGGAGGACATGCCAGGAGTGAATGCGGCACGATCCTCAGGCCTAGGGTTGAGCCCCTTCTTGATAGGCACATATGGAGCAGGAGCAGGTGGAGTCCAGTTGGAGTTGCGCTTGGGAATAGAAGTCTTGTACTGAGCAATATATTTAGCTGGGCAGACGGACTCAATCAACGCCTGGATGATTGGAGCATAGATCAAGGACTTGTTCTCTTGCACACACTGACAGAGCTCATAGAACATGAAGTCCAGAACATCCACCCTCTTCTTCTGATGCAGGTACACAAAGACATCCAACATGGAACTCCGTATGTTGTGGGAATCACTGGCCCTTGGAGTGAGAGTATACCTCAAGATATGGCGCATAATGTCATAGAGGGGCACAAGGTGTTTGATGGACCCAGTGATAAACGACTTCTCTTGCTTGTAAGCGAAAGCAATCTCATCCTTAGTGTACTGCCCACTTTCACGAACCCTGCCAAACTCATCAGATGCTGCCTCTTCATCAATGAACGGATAAGGAATGATCTCAGAAAACTTTGCCATAGGAGCAGAGCACTGATGCGCCCCGGACATCCATGTGAGGGTGCGAGCTGAGTCATTGGAGAAAAACAAGGTGGAAAAGAACTGCATCACCAGGTCTCATTGTGTGGATAGTTGAACCTGACGAAAGGAATGAGGCCCAACCTCCCAAGAGCTGAATACACACCGGGATACAAATGATCAATGTAGTGCAGATTCTCGGTGTTAACCTGCTTGTGCGGCGCAAACTTCTTCGCCTTGGTCATGAGAAGATCAAGGTATACTCTTTGCTGAAAATCATTCTTGAACTGGGAATTGATACGTCTCCAACGTATCTATAATTTTTGATTGTTCCATGCTAGTATTATATATTCTATTTTGGATGTTTAATGGGCTTTATTTTACACTTATATTATTTTTGGGACTAACCTATTAACCCAAGGCCCAGTGCAAATTGCTGTTTTTTTGCCTATTTCAGTGTTCCGCAGAAAAGGAATATCAAACGGAGTCCAAACAGAATGAAACCTTCGGGAACGTGATTTTTGGAACAAACGTGATCCAGAGGACTTGGAGTGGACGTCAAGAAATAACCAAGGAGGCCACAAGGCAGGGGGGGGGCGCCTACCCCCCTAGGCGCCCCCTCCCCCTGTGGCTCAGCCGACCTACTTCTTCCTCCTATATATACTCATATACCCTGAAAACAACCAGGAGCACCACGAAACCATATTTCCACTGCCGCAACCTTCTGTACCCAAGAGATCCCATCTTGGGGCCTTTTTTGGAGCTCCGCCGGAGGGGGCATCGATCACGGAGGGCCTCTACATCAACTCCATGGCCCCTTCGATGATGTGTGACTAGTTTACTTCAGACCTTCGGGTCCATAGTTATTAGCTAGATGGCTTCTCTCTCTTTGGATCTCAATACAAAGTTCTCTTCGATCTTATTGGAGATCTATTCGATGTAACTCTTTTTGCGGTGTGTTTGTCGAGATCCGGTGAATTGTGGGTTTATGATCAAGTCTATCTATGAACAATATTTGATTCTTCTCTGAAATCTTTTATGTATGATTGGTTATCTTTGCAAGTCTCTTCGAATTATCAGTTTGGTTTGGCCTACTAGACTGATCTTTCTTGCAATGGGAGAAGTGCTTAGCTTTGGGTTCAATCTTGCAGTGCTCGATCCCAGTGACAGAAAGGGAAATGACACGTATTGTATTGTTGGCATCGAGGATAAAAATATGGGGTTTATATCATATTGCTTGAGTTTATCCCTCTACATCATGTCATCTTACCTAATGCGTTACTCTATTCTTATGAACTTAATACTCTAGATGCATGCTGGATAGCGATCAATGTGTGCAGTAATAGTAGTAGATGCAGACAGGAGTCGGTCTACTTGTCACGGATGTGATGCCTATATACATGATCATGCCTAGATATTCTCATAATTATTCACTTTTCTATCAATTGCTCGTCAGTAATTTGTTCACCCACAGTAATACTTATGCTATCTTGAGAGAAGCCACTAGTGAAACCTATGGCCCCTGGGTCTATTCTCCATTATATTAATCTTCCGTCAACAACTATTTCTATTACCTTTTATTTGGAAATCTTAACTTTTAATCTTTATCATAAAAATACCAAAAATATTATCTTATCATCTCTATCAGATCTCACTCTCGTAAGTGACCGTGAAGGTATTGACAACCCCTTTGTCACATTGGTTGCGAGGTTCTTATTTGTTTGTGTAGGTACAAGGGACTTGCGTGTGGCCTCCTAATGGATTGATACCTTGGTTCTAAAAAACTGAGGGAAATACTTACGCTACTTTGCTGCATCACCCTTTCCTCTTCAAGGGAAAACCAACGCAGTGCTCAAGAGGTAGCAAGAAGGATTTTTGGCGCCGTTGCCGGGGAGTCTACGCACAAGTAAAGACATACCAAGTACCCATCACAAAATCTTATCCCTCGCATTACATTATTTTCCATTTGCCTCTCTTTCCCTCTCCCCCACTTCACCCTTGCCATTTTATTTGCCCTCTTTTTCCGTTCGCCTTCTTCTCGTGTGTATCTTTCTTTGTGTTTCCATGTGCCTTCTATTTGCTTGTATCTTTGCTTCCTAAAAATCTATTGTTATGGATCCACTTAAAGTGTTCTACTTGGATCATGTTCGATCCTTATGCGCTCGTGCTGAAACCCCAACTAGCCTAGTTGATGGGAAATCTTCAGATGAGCATGCTCATTTCGTGCATCACCGTTTGTCTGAAAAAGGGATACTCTTATGGGATCAAATAAACAAATTGCTATGTTATGCTTGGAATCTTTGTGAAATTTGTGATTTGGCTTATTGCTCTAAGAACCCTAAAAAACACCTCCCCTACCTTTGTGAGTTTAATGATAATGAAATCTTATATTCTTATGCAAAGGGTGTTTATAGTTAATACGATATCGAACAAATTAAAGAATTTTTTCTTTTAAGGGTGCTTATGAAGTTGCTTCTTTGATTGAAAAGTATGATATTACTCTCTAGGAATCTGAAAATCTTGACATACTTAAATATTGCCATGAAAACTATGCTCATAATGTCTATGTCAAAGAATTTGTTGAAAGAATCACCGTTGCTTCGGAAGAAAATAATGATATGCATGAATCTATAGATAATTATGATTCTTATGATTTGATTGAAATATCCCTTGATGAACAGGATGCTTGCTATTCTTGTGGCCATGATGCCAATATTTATGAAGATGAATTTGCTATAGTTCCTTATGTTAAACATGAGATCGTTGCTATTGCATCCATACTTGATAGTTCCTTCGATGAAAAGCATGATTGCAATGATGTTATCATAAATTCTCTTAATGAAAATTGTGTTAATGATATGCAAAACCTCAAGCTTGGGGATGCTAGTTTTGCTATGACTACTATTTGTTGCAATGATCATGATTGGGGCGATTCTTCTTTTGATCTTGAAAACTTATTTAAGCCCCATGATGAATATAAGATTGATAATAATGTTTGCAATATTGAAAGTGGGTTTGGAAGAGTGTCAACTTTATATCCCACGTATTTGGAGATTGTTCAATCTTATGCAATTTTCGATAAAAGTGGGTTTGGAGAGGTCATGACTTTAGTTAATGTTAATCCCACTATTTTGGAAGAGTGTCAACTTTGCATGCATGTGGATCATGTTGAAAATATTTTATGTGATAGATATTTTGTTGAATTTTCTTATGATCCCACATGTAATTATTATGAGAGAGGAAAATATGATTGTAGAAATTTTCATGTTACTAAATTACCTCTCGTTATGTTGAGATTGCTATTGTTTCTTTCCGCTTCCTTTCATATGCCAGTTTTTGCTTGCTATGATAATTTGTTTGCCTTTAAGATGCCTATGCATAGGAAGTATGTTAGACTTAAAAGTGTTTATCACGTGTTTCATGATGCTCTCTTTGTGCTTCAATTCTTGTCTTTCATGTGAGCATCATTGAAATTATCATGCCTAGCTAGGGGCGTTAAACGATAGCGCTTGTTAGGAGGCAACCCAATTTTATTTTTGTTTCTTGCTTTTTGATTCTGTTTAGTAATAAATAATTCATCTATCCTCTGTTTAGACATGGTTTTATGCTTTTAATTAGTGTTTATTCCAAGTAGAACCTTTCGGAAGACTTGGGGAAAGTCTTTGCGATCTTGCTGTAAAAAACAGAAACTTTAGCGCTCATGAGATTTGCTACCATTTGTTTTTACTGGAGAGTGCTATTTAGTTAATTCTTTTTTCAGATGATTAATAGATAAATTCCTCACGTCCAGCAATTTATTTTAGAATTTTTGGGGTTCCAGAAGTATTCTAAACCTACAGATTGCTACAGACTGTTCTGTTTTTGACAGATTCTGTTTTTCGTGTGTTGTTTGCTTATTTTGATGAATCTATGGCTAGTAATAGAGTTTATGAACCATAGAAAAGTTGGAATAGAGTAGGTTTAACACCAATATAAATAAATAATGAGTTCATTACAGTACCTTGAAGTGGTGGTTTGTTTTCTTTTACTAACGGAGCTGACGAGATTTTCTTTTAAGTTTTGTGTTGTGAAGTTTTCAAGTTTTGGGTAAAGATTTGATGGATTATGGAACAAGGAGAGGAAAGAGCCTAATCTTGGGGATGCACAAGGCACCCCAAGGTAAAATCCAAGGACAACCAAAAGCCTAAGCTTGGGGATTCCCCGGAAGGCATCCCCTCTTTCGTCTTCGTCCATCGGTAACTTTACTTGGAGCTATATTTTTATTCACCACATGATATGTGTTTTGCTTGGAGCGTCTTGTATGATTTGAGTCTTTGATTTTTAGTTTATCACAATCATCCTTGCTGTACACACCTTTTGGGAGAGACACACATGAATTGGAATTTATTAGAATACTCTATGCGCTTCACTTACATCTTTTGAGTTGGATAATTTTGCTCTAGTGCTTCGCTTATATCTTTTAGAGCACGGAGGTGGTTCTATTTTATAGAAATAATTGATCCCTCATGCTTCACTTATATTATTTTGAGAGTCATTTAGAACAGCATGGTAATTTGCTTTGGTTATAAATTTTAAATACTAAGAGAAGTTGGATGCTTGATAGTTGTTTTGAGATATAATGGTGGTAATATTAGAGGTGTGCTAGTTGAGTAATTGTGAAATTGAGAAATACTTGTGTTGAAGTTTGCAAGTCCCGTAGCATGCACATGTGGTAAACGTTGTGTGACAAATTTGAAGCATGAGGTGTTCTTTGATTGCTTTCCTTATGAGTGGCGCTCGGGGACGAGCGATGGTCTTTTCCTACCAATATATCCCCCTAGGAGCATGCGCGTAGTGCTTCGTTTTGATGACTTGTAGATTTTTGCAATAAGTATGTGAGTTCTTTATGACTAATGTTGAGTCCATGGATTATACACTCTCTCACCCTTCCATCATTGCTAGCATCTTCGGTACCGTGCATTGCCCTTTCTCACCTTGAGAGTTGGTGCAAACTTCGCCGGTGCATCCAAACCCCGTGATATGATACGCTCTATCACACATAAGCCTACTTATATCTTCCTCAAAACAGCCACCATACTTACCTATTATGTCATTTCCATAGCCATTCCGAGATATATTGCCATGCAACTTTCCACCGTTCCATTTACTATGACACGCATCATCATTGTCATATTGCCTTGCATGATCATGTAGTTGACATCGTATTTGTGGCAAAGCCACCATGCTTAATTTTTCATACATGTCACTCTTGATTCATCGCAATCACGGTACACCGCCGGAGGCATTCACATAGAGTCATATTTTGTTCTAAGTATCGAGTTGTAATTCTTGAGTCGTAAATAAATAAAAGTGTGATGATCATCATTAGAGCATTGTCCCATGTGAGGAAAGGATGATGGATACTATGATTCCCCCACAAGTCGGGATGAGACTCCAGACAAAAAAAGAGGCCATACAAAGAGAGAAAGGAAGGACCAAATAAAAAATGAGAGAAAAAGAGAGAAGGGACAATGTTACTATCCTTTTTCCACACTTGTGCTTCAAAGTAGCACCATGATCTTCATGATAGAGAGTCTCTTATTTTGTCACTTTCGTATACTAGTGGGGATTTTTCATTATAGAACTTGGCTTGTATATTCCAATGATGGGCTTCCTCAAATGCCCTAGGTTTTCGTGAGCAAGCAAGTTGGATGCACACCCACTTAGTTTCTTTAATGAGCTTTCATATATTTATAGCTCTAGTGCATCCGTTGCATGGCAATCCCTACTCCTTGCATTGACATCAATCGGTGGGCATCTCCATAGCCCATTGATTAGCTGCATCAATGTGAGACTTTCTACCTTTTTGTCTTCTCACACAACCTCAATCATTATATTCTATTCCACCCATAGTGCTATGTCCATGGCTCGCGCTCATATATTGCGTAAAAGTTGAAAGAGTTTGAAAAGGCTATGTATGAACAATTGCTTGGTTTGTCATCGGGATTGTGTATGATGAAAGCATTTTGTGTGACGAAAATGAAGCATGGCCAAACTATATGATTTTGTAGGGATAAGCTTTCTTTGGCTATGTTATTTTGATAAGACATAATTGCTTGGTTAGCATGCTTGGAGTATTATTATTTTTATGACAACATTAAACTTTTATCTTGAATCTTTTGGATCTGAACATTCATGCCACAATAGAGAAAATTACATTGAAGAATATGCTAGAAAGCATTCCACATCAAAAATTCTGTTTTTATCATTTACCTACTCGAGGACGAGCAGGAATTAAGCTTGGGGATGCTTGATACGTCTCCAACGTATCTATAATTTTTGATTGTTCCATGCTATTATATATTCTGTTTTGGATGTTTAATGGGCTTTATTTTACACTTTCATATTATTTTTGGGACTAACCTGTTAACCCACGGCCCAGTGCAAATTGCTATTTTTTGCCTATTTCAGTGTTTCGCAGAAAAGGAATATCAAACGGAGTCCAAACGGAATGAAACCTTCGGGAATGTGATTTTTGGAACAAACGTGATCCATAGGACTTGGAGTGGACGTCAAGAAACAACCGAGGAGGCCACGAGGCAGGGGGCGCGCCTACCCCCTGGGCACGCCCTCCCCCTCGTGGCTCAACCGACCTACTTCTTCCTCCTATATATACTCATATACCCTGAAACAACCAGGAGCACCATGAAACCCTATTTCCACCGCCGCAACCTTCTGTACCCAAGAGATCCCATCTTGGGGCCTTTTCCGGAGCTCCGCTGGAGGGGGCATCGATCACGGAGGGCCTCTACATCAACTCCATGGCTCCTCCGATGATGTGTGAGTAGTTTACTTCAGACCTTCGGGTCCATAGTTATTAGCTAGATGGCTTCTTCTCTCTCTTTGGATCTCAATACAAAGTTCTTCCTCGATCTTCTTGGAGATCTATTCAATGTAACTCTTTTTGCGCTGTGTTTGTCGAGATCCAATGAATTGTGGGTTTATGATCAAGTCTATCTATGAACAATATTTGATTCTTCTCTGAAATCTTTTATGTATGATTGGTTATCTTTGCAAGTCTCTTCGAATTATCAGTTTGGTTTGGCCTACTAGATTGATCTTTCTTGCAATGGGAGAAGTGCTTAGCTTTGGGTTCAATCTTGCGGTGCTCGATCCCAGTGACAGAAAGGGAAACGACACGTATTGTATTGTTGCCATCGAGGATAAAAACATGGGGTTTATATCATATTGCTTGAGTTTATCCCTCTACATCATGTCATCTTACCTAATGCGTTACTCTGTTCTTATGAACTTAATACTCTAGATGCATGCTGGATAGCGGTCAATGTGTGGACTAATAGTAGTAGATGCATGCATGAGTCGGTCTACTTGTCATGGACGTGATGCCTATATACATGATCATGCCTAGATATTCTCATAATTATTCGCTTTTCTATCAATTGCTCGACAACAATTTGTTCACCCACCGTAATACTTATGCTATCTTGAGAGAAGCCACTAGTGAAACCTATGGCCCCGGGTGTATTCTCCATTATATTAATCTCCCGTAAACAAGCTATTTCTATTACCTTTTATTTTTCAATATTTACTTTTAATCTTTATCATAAAAATACCAAAAAAATTATCTTATCATCTCTATCAGATCTCACTCTCGTAAGTGGCCATGAAGGGATTGACAACCCCTTTATCGCGTTGGTTGCGAGGTTCTTATTTGTTTGTGTAGGTACGAGGGACTTGCGTGTGGCCTCCTACTGGATTGATACCTTGGTTCTCAAAAACTGTGGGAAATACTTACGCTACTTTGGTGCATCACCCTTTCCTCTTCAAGGGAAAACTAATGCAGTTCTCAAGAGGTTGCAGGAATCCACTCCCAAACCAGTGGCTGCGGCATAAGGATGACTCTGTCTCTCAGCCCATAGCTCTGGCTTTGTCCATTTGGCAAGGGGAAGGTTTCGGAGTTCTCGCCCGCCCGGAATAGCTTGCTCGGGGCTAGACATCTCTTCTTCTTCATCTTCATCATCTCCATCATCTCCATCAATAGGACCATCCTCAGCCTCAATCTCAGCATCTGCGGGGTTGACATAGTGAGCATCTTATTGAGAGTCAAATTCCTCCTCTGAATCCTCAGAGGCCACAATAACGGGCTGCTTAGTGGCAGCATGATGAACACGGCTCTGGCCTGACCCTGACCCTTAACCAATGCCCTCAAAAAGCTGGCGACGAGCAACCGTGAATTCCTTGGAACCTGCCTTTGGGCGCTTGCGACGGAGCTCGACCCTCTTGTCAGCAGAGTTTGAAACACACACAAACACCCAACAACACAAAGCAAATAACACAAATGAGTACAAGTGCTTGAGATAGCGGCATAGGATAAGAACAACATGAGGCAGAAGTTCCTGTATACCCCGTGTGCACGGGGTCAAACACCCCGTGGACATGGGGGTTCCCCAATGACAGCCACTTCCAGATCGAGATCTGGGAGTGGGTGCGGCAGAGGAACCTTATGAACTATGCACAAGATTTGTCCTAAACAAGGAGGCAAAGCTATCCACATGAGAGAAACCCTACGATCTTGATAGGCATCCATGGAGGGAAAAGAATAAGAGGGGGAACAGACCAACCGGAGGAGGAGCCCATCCCGAAGAAAATCCACGGAGCAAGGAGCCCGAAGGCCCGGAGGAGCTCCGGCGAGCGGAGGTGACGGCGACGGAGTTGGAGGTTTCCTGGGGAGTGGAGGGGGCGACTGGGTGGGAATGAACCCAAGCACCCCCACGCCCCGCCTCTTCAGGGCCAGGAACGGAAGACCTTGTGCACATGGGCTATGTGCACCCCGTGCGCACGGGGGTCCCATGGGCACGGGATAGATCCCGTGGGCATGGGGCCCCATGCGCATGGTACAAGCCCGTGGACACAAGGTACTCAGGAATTTTGGCCAGAGGTACCTTTTGAAGGTTTGGCTGGATGAACTCTTGAAGGATATGCCCTAGAGGCAATAATAAAGCTGTTATTTATATTTCCTTATATCATGATAAATGTTTATCATTCATTTCATTCATGCTAGAATTGTATTAATTGGAAACTTAGTACATGTGTGAATACATAGACAAACAAAGTGTCCCTAGTATGCGTCTACTTGACTAGCTCATTAATCAAATATGGTTAAGTTTCCTAGCCATAGACATGTGTTGTCATTTGATGAACGGGATCAAATCATTAGAGAATGATGTGATGGACTAGACCCATCCGTTAGCTTAGCACTATGATCGTTTAGTTTATTGCTATTGCTTTCTTCATGACTTATACATGTTCCTGTGACTATGAGATTATGCAACTCCCGAATACCGGAGGAACACCTTGTGTGCTATCAAACGTCACAATGTAACTGGGTGATTATAAATATTCTCTACAGGTGTCTCCGATGGTGTTTGTTGAGTTGCCATAGATCGAGATTAGGATTTGTCACTCTGTGTATCGGAGAGGTATCTGTGGGCCCTCTCGGTAATGCACATCACTATGAGCCTTGCAAGCAATGTGACTAATGAGTTAGTCACGGGATGATGCATTACAGAATGAGTAAAGAGACTTGCCAGTGACGAGATTGAACTAGGTATGATGATACAGATGATCGAATCTTGGGCAAGTAACATACCAATGACAAAGGGAACAACATATGTTGTTGTGCGGTTTGACCGATAAAGATCTTCGTAGAATATGTAGGAACCAATATGAGCATCCAGGTTCCGCTATTGGTTATTGACCGGAGATGTGTCTTGGTCATGTCTACATAGTTCTCGAACCCGTAGGGTCCGCACGCTTAACGTTCGATGACGATATGTATTATGAGTTATGTGATTTGATGTACCGAAGGTTGTTCAGAGTCCCGGATGAGATCACAGACATGATGAGGTGTCTCGAAATAGTCGAGACATCAAGATTGATATATTGGACCATGTTGTTCGGACACCGGAAGTGTTCCGGGGAGTTTCGGATAAAACTGGAGTGCCGGAGGGTTACCGGAACCCCCCGGGAAGTTAATGGGCCACCATAGGCCTTAGAGGAGAGAGGGCCGGCCAGGAGGTGGAGCGCGCCCCCCAGTCCGAATTGGACAAGGGGTGGGGGCGGTGCCCCCCTCCTTCCTTCTCTCCCCTTCCTCCTTCCTTTTCCCTCCTTGTTGGACTAGGAAAGGGGGGAACCTACTCCTAGTACGAGTAGGATTCCCCCCTTAGGGCATGCCCCTTGAGGCCGGCCGGCCCCCTCCTCCCCTCCTTTATATATGGGGGAGGGGGCACCCCATAGACACACAAGTTGATTTCTTAGCCGTGTGCGGTGCCCCCCTCCACAGTTTTCCACCTCGGTCATGCATCGGTAACTTCATCATCACCGTAAACACGCCGTCGTGCTAAGGAAACTCTCCCTCGGCCTCAGCTAGATCTAGAGTTTGAGGGACGTCACCGAGCTAAACATGTGCAGACTACGGAGGTTCCATGCGTTCAGTGCTTGATCGGTTGGATCGTGAAGACGTTCGACTACATCAACCGTGTTACTCAACGCTTCTGCTTTCGGTCTATGAGGGTACATAGACACACTCTCCCCTCTCATTGCTATGCATCTCCTAGATAGATCTTGCATGATCATAGGAAAATTTTGAAATACTGCATTCCCCAACAGTGGCATCCGAGCCAGTTCTATGCGTAGATGTTATATGCACGAGTAGAACACAAAGAGTTGTGGACGATAATAGTCATACTGCTTACCAGCATGTCATACTTTGATTCGGCGGTATTGTTGGATGAAGCGACCCAGATGACATTACATGACCGCGTTCATCAGACTGGTTCTACCGATGTGCTTCGAACACATGTGGCTAGTGGGTGTCTGTTTCTCCAGCTTTAGTTGAATCGAGTGTGACTACGCCTGGTCCTTGTTGAAGGTTAAAACAACACACTTGATGTAAAATCGTTGTGGTTTTGATGCATAGGTAAGAACGGTTCTTGCTAGAAGCCCGTAGCAGGCACGTAAAACTTGCAACAACAAAGTAGCGGACGTCTAACTTGTTTTTGCAGGGCATGTTGTGATGTGATATGGTCAAGACGTGATTATATAAATTGTTGTATGAGATGATCATGTTTTGTAACAAAGTTATCGGCAACTGGCAGGAACCATATGGTTGTCGCTTTATTGTATGAAATGCAATCGCCATGTAATTGCTTTACTTTGGCACTAAGCGGCAGCGATAGTCGTGGAAGCAATAGTTGGTGAGACGACAATGATGCTACGATGGAGATCAAGGTGTCAAGCCGGTGACAATTGTGATCATGACGGTGCTTTGGAGATGGAGATCAAAGGCACAAGATGATGATGGCCATATCATATCACTTATATTGATTGCATGTGATGTGTATCTTTTATGCATCTTATTTTTCCTAGTCTGACGATAGCATTATAAGATGATCTCTCACTAAATTTCAAGGTATAAGTGTTCTCCCTGAGTATGCACCATTGCTACAGTTCGTCGTGCCGAGACACCACGTGATGATTGGGTGTGATAAGCTCTACGTTCACATTCAACGGGTGCAAGCCAGTTTTGCACAAGCAGAATACTTGGGTTAAACTTGACGAGCCTAGCATATGCAGATATGGCCTCGGAACACTGAGACCGAAAGGTCGAGCGTGAATCATTAGTAGATATGATCAACATAGTTATATTTACCATTGAAAACTAGTACATCTCACGTGATGTTCGGACATGGTTTAGTTGATATGGATCACGTGATCATTTAGATGACTAGAGGGATGTCTATCTAAGTGGGGGTTCTTAAGTAATATGATTAATTGAACTTTAATTTATCATTAAATTAGTACTTGATAGTATTTTGCATGTCTATGTTATTGTAGATAAATGGCCCGTGCTGTTGTTCTGTTGAATTTTAATGCGTTCCTAGAGAAGGCTAAGTTGAAAGATGATGGTAGCAACTACACGGACTGGGTCCATAACTTGAGGATTATCCTCATTACTGCACAGAAGAATTACGTCCTGGAAGCACCGCTAGGTGCAAAGCCCGCTGCAGGAGCAACACCAGATGTTGTGAACATCTGGCAGAGTAAAGCTCATGACTACTCGATAGTTCAATGTGCCATGCTTTACGGCTTAGAATCGGGACTTCAACGGTGTTTTGAACGTCATGGAGCATATGAGATGTTCCAGGAGTTGAAGTTAATATTTCAAGCAAATGCCCGAATTGAGAGATATGAAGTCTCCAATAAGTTCTATAGCTGCAAGATGGAGGAGAATAGTTCTGTCAGTGAACATATACTCAGAATGTCTCGGTACCACAACCACTTGACTCAACTGGGAGTTAATCTTCCTGATGATAGTGTCATTGACAGAGTTCTTGAATCACTGCCACCAAGCTACAAAAGCTTCATGATGAACTATCATATGCAAGGGATGGATAAGACAATTCCCGAGCTCTTCGAAATGCTAAAGGCTGCGGAGGTAGAAATCAAGAAGGAGCATCAAGTGTTGATGGTCAACAAGACCACTAGTTTCAAGAAGAAGGGCAAATAGAAGAAGGCGAACTTCAAGAAGAACGACAAGCAAGTTGTTGCTCAAATGAAGAAGCCCAAGTATGGACCTAAGCCTGAGACTGAGTGCTTCTACTGCAAAGGGACTGGTCACCGGAAGCGGAACTGCCCCAAGTATTTGGCGGATAAGAAGGATCGCAAAGTGAAAGGTATATTTGATATACATGTTATTGATGTGTACCTTACTAATGCTCGCAGTAGCGCCTGGGTATTTGATACTGGTTCTGTTGCTAATATTTGCAACTCGAAATAGGGGCTGCAGATTAAGCGAAGATTGGCTAAGGACGAGGTGACGATGCACGTGGGAAATGGTTCCAAAGTCGATGTGATCGCGGTTGCCACACTACCTCTACATCTACCTTCGGGATTAGTATTAGACCTGAATAATTGTTATTTGGTGCCAACATTAACCATGAACATTACATCTGGATCTTGTTTGATGCGAGATGGTTATTCATTTAAATCAGAGAATAATGGTTGTTGTGGCACCCCGTCTCAGAGCAACCAGTTTAGCTTGTATGGCCAACCCAGAGATCATGTCTTCTGGCAACACACAACATCTTGGTACATAAAACACCGATTTATTGAACTAGCGGAAGCAAAGTGTGATGTTACATCAAGTTGCGAGGCCAAGCGGCATACTCGGTGCGGCTGAACAATATGTACATTATTTAGTGGACATAAAGGGGGCCTCGAGCACGACATCTACACGGCAACGGAACAATGATGTAGCGGGACTCCATAGCGCAGGGATACCGATATGGACACGGTCTAGACATGGCAGCACTCCAATCCAGTTAGACTTTCCTAAAATCTGGCATAACACGCCAGGTCAGTACATTGAATGTACTTGCAAGCTCACAGCAAACATAACCATAATGACAAACAATATCTTGACATTGAATCAGGTTAAATGCAAACAACATCATGCTACTCATGCAGTGAAACCAAACTTGTGCATCGAGTCACTCAGACTCTCTTACCAACATGGTCGCCTCACGATCGAACCATTCTGACGACGAAGCACGAACGGAACCATACTTGGTCCAACTGGTTATCTCGTAACCAAACCATGATCACTTCTGAATCACACGTGATCCCACAATGGTCAGTCTCACTAATTTCATCATGATCCAACCAGTGCAATGCAATTTCATTAGTGTGCCAGATTTATTATTAACAGTTGATCCATGGTGTGACTTACTTACGAACAGGGCACCGACAAAAGGCATGACAACGGACGACTAAGGGCCTCCCCATAAAGGCAAATGTGGTTGCACTTGTCAGCCCGATTCAGTGGCACCATGACCCGATCAACTTTATGTTCAAGTTCAATTGTCATCAGGTTTAACTTGAAATAAAATGCTCGAGTCAATATATGCCATGCTTATGCAACCATATAACATGCATCACATATCTTACAGATCAAGTTCATTCAAAGTTCTACTTGCACAAACTTAACTCTCAACACTTCTGGTCCTTTCCAACTTGTTATTCATACTCATCACTTTAGTTGACATTAATCAAATAAAAATTATCTATGCATGTATATAGGAAAAATAATACCGCTAATCATATCACCATAGAAATTTACTTAGATCATCTACTCAAACTACATTTTACTAGTTCAAGCATTCACTTCTGTTAACTAAGCATTTTGATCATGACAAAGTAAATAACACAAGCAATTATTTAATGTAATACAATATGCAATGAATAACATATAAATTCAAGTAGACAATCATGAACATTGCAAAGATACAATGAAAATGTTTCTATGGCTTGCCTTAGTGCAGAGGATCTCCACACTCCTCCTGGATGCCTTCAAGACAAGCTTCACCTTCTGGAAATAATTCAAATGGAAAAAAGAAAATATCAAGAAAACTTCTGAAAATTTCCAGAAATTCTAGGCAGCAAGGAAAAATCCCATTATGGGTGTGCTGCTAGGATTTTCCAGTAAGAACAGAATGCAAAAAGAATCAACTCATTTGGACTTATAGAATAAGAGTTATAGCTGGTCAAAGTTTGGTCAAAATTTGAACTAAATTTGAATTAAAGAGAAAATCCAAGGGGGGTGACGTCGAAGGCGTAAAACGCCCGGGCGCCACCACTCATACCGCTTCGGCCGCTGTCTGAGTGGCTGACAGTGGGCCTCGCTGGTCAGGTCGGAGGGAGGGGAGAAGGAAACAGAGCACGGCGAGGCTCCACCGGAGCTCACGTCGGTGAGGAGGGCTCCTTGGCCAGATCCAAAGGGATAGGGTGGGAGAGGAGATCGAGACGCACCTTCCCGTACCCGTAGCGTGGATAGGGGTGGCCGGATGGGATCAGAATAGAGCTCTCCAGTGGCGGTAGCGGGCGGGGCTCATCGAAGTTGGAGATTTTGGCAAGGCAAGGCTGGTCCAGCAGCTCCAACGGCACCAGCTCACACTAGTGGATCATCACGAACACACATGTGGAGTAGGTGAAGCACGAGCGGCTCTAGAGAGGGAGGGGGATCGCCGGCGAGCTCGGGACAGGGACAGCGGCCAGAGGCCTACCCGGCCAGGCCGCGGCTTCCTACGGGGTTGTGGAGATGTGATGAGTGTGTGAGTGAAGAGAAATGAGCTCGGGAGGGGGCTTTATATAGGCGAGGCTGAGGCGGGGATCGAGAGCTCGTCGGAGCTCTCTGGAGCACCGCCCGACGACGAATGGCGTCAGTGAGAGAGTGGGAAGACGTTGGAGATCACGCGGAGGCTGTAGATGAGCGGCAACGAGCACAGGAGCGCGGTATGCGACGAGCACAGGGGCACGGGCACACTATTGCCTTGGCTGCGCCGTGCCCATGCTCGCTGCGGCGAGCTCCGGCGTCAGTGAGCGCCAGGAGGGAGTTAAGGGCGTTCAAACGAAGATGGTGGCGAGGTTTGGCAAGGTGCGGCAGCCGGGGAAGCGAGCACGCGATGAACAGAGCGTTCAGCGGCATCCAGAGCATGTCAACAAGCACGTTGGCACCGTGCACATGCGTGGTCACCGTGTGAACTCTGGCATAGAGCCACGACTTGCCATAAATTCATGTCTGGCAGTTAGTCCTTAGTGGTTTTGGTTGTTTTGCATAGTTGGCTTGGTCGCAGGTGCACTGTGGGAGTGGCTCTCTTGCTGGCATGTTTCTGGACAGAAACTTGTGAGCTTGATTGTGGTCAAACCAGAGAGGGTTTAGGGCTGATTTTTGGTGGTTAGCAGTTTCTTAGGAGGGTAATGATGCTCAAGAAAAAATCAGCCTCATTGGATCAAGGAAAATGGTACTTGTTGTAGAAACTAGTTATTTGGTCCAGAACAGAAATGATTTTCTGTAGAAAAAAATATTACAAAAGGTTATGCAATATTTTTTTCTCAAGGAGGTGCCCTAGGGTTCAAAGAATAATTGGGAATTTTCTCAGATTTTTGTGGGCAAGGAAAAATGGGGTTGCTTTGGAGCACATTTCTCTGAAGTGATTTTCAGGGAAGAAAATGAACATTTTTCTTTTATGAGAAATATTCTTTGGGATTTTGTTGGAGTTTTTCAGAGAAGGAAAAGTGTATTAGAGGTGGATGGGTCACTTGGGTGAAAATTAAGGGTAAGCCCAAGTGTTCAAGTCCATTTGAATTGATTCAAAACTCCAAATCCAAAGCAGATGCAAAAGAAAGTCCGGGAAAAGAGAGAAGGCAAAAACCAGGCTGTCACAATGGTTCTATTTATATGAGTAATATCTTTTATGGTCATGCACCCATAATGAGTGGTCTATTTTTATTGAATCTCGATAGTAGTGATACACATATTCATAGTATTGAAGCCAAAAGATATAAGTTTAATAATGATAGTGCAACTTATTTGTGGCACTGCCGTTTAGGTCATATTGGTGTAAAGCGCATGAAGAAACTCCATGCTGATGGGCTTTTGGAATCACTTGATTATGAATCACTTGATGCTCGCGCACCATGCCTCATGGGCAAGATGACTAAGACTCCGTTCTCCAGAACAACGGAACGAGCAACGGACTTATTGGAAATAATACATACTGATGTATGCGGTCTGATGAGTGTTGATGCTCGTGGCGGGTATCGTTATTTTCTGACCTTCACAGATGATTTGAGAAGATATGGGTATATCTACTTGATGAAACATAAGTCTGAAACATTTGAAAAGTTCAAAGAATTTCAGAGTGAAGTGGAAAACCATCGTAACAAGAAAATTAAGTTTCTACGATCTGATCGTGGAGGTGAATATTTGAGTTATGAGTTTGGTCTTCATTTTAAACAATGTGGAATAGTTTCACAACTCACGCCACCTAGAACACCACAGCGTAATGGTGTGTCCGAACATCATAACCGCACTTTATTAGACATGGTGCGATCTATGACGTCTCTTACTGATTTACCGCTATCGTTTTGGGGTTATGCTTTAGAGACGACTGCATTCATGTTAAATAGGGCACCGTCAAAATCCGTTGAGACGACACCATATGAACCATGGTTTGGAAAGAAAGCCAAGTTGTCGTTTCTTAAAGTTTGGGGCAGTGATGCTTATGTGAAAAAGCTTCAACCTGATAAGCTCAAACCCAAATCGGAGAAATGTGTTTTCATAGGATAACCAAAGGAGACTATTGGGTACACCTTCTATCACAAATCCGAAGGAAAGGTATTTGTTGCTAAGAATGGATCCTTTCTAGAGAAGGAGTTTCTCTCAAAAGAAGTGAGTGGGAGGAAAGTACTACTTGATGAGGTAACTATACCTTCTCCCTTATTGGAAAGTAGTTCATCACAGTTCCAGTGATTCCTACACCAATTAGTGAGGAAGCTAATGATGATGATCATCAAACTTCTGATCAAGTTACTACCGAACCTCGTAGGTCAACCAGAGTAAGATCCGCACCTGAGTGGTACAGTAATCCTGTTCTGGAGGGCATGTTACTTGACCATGACGAACCTACGAACTATGAGGAAGTGATGATGAGCCCAGATTCCGCAAAATGGCTCGAGGCCATGAAATCTGAGATGGGATCCATGTATGAGAACAAAGTGTGGACTTTGGTTGACTTGACCGATGATCGATAAGCCATAGAGAATAAATGGATCTTCAAGAAGAAGACTGATGCTGACGGTAATGTTACTGTCTACAAAGCTCGACTTGTTGCGGAAGGTTTTTGACAAGTTCAAGGAGTTGACTACGATGAGACCTTCTCACCCGTAGTGATGCTTAAGTCCGTCCGAATCATGTTAGCAATTGCCGCATTTTATGATTATGAAATTTGGCAGTCAAAACTGCATTCCTTAATGGATATCTTAAAGAAGAGTTGTATATGATGCAACCAGAAGGTTTTGTCGATCCAAAAGGTGCTAACAAAGTGTGTAAGCTCCAGCGATCCATTTATGGACTGGTGCAAGCATCTCAGAGTTGGAATATATGCTTTGATAGCGTGATCAAAGCATATGGTTTTATACAGACTTTTGGAGAAGCCTGTATTTAGAAGAAAGTGAGTGGGAGCTCTGTAGCATTTCTGATATTATATGTGGATACATATTGTTAATCGGAAATGGTACTGAATTTCTGAATTGCATAAAAGGATACTTGAATAATAATTTTTGAATGAAATACTTCGGTGAAGCTGCTTATATATTGGGCATCAAGATCTATAGAGATAGATCAAGACGCTTAATTGGACTTTCACAAAGCACATACCTTGATAAAGTTTTGAAGAAGTTCAAAATGGATCAAGCAAAGAAAGGGTTCTTGCCTGTGTTACAAGGTGTGAAGTTGAGACAGACTCAATGCCCGACCACTGTAGAAGATAGAGAGAAAATGAAAGTAATTCGCTATGACTCAGCCATAGGTTCTATCATGTATGCAATGTTGTGTACCAGACCTGATGTGTGCCTTGCTATTAGTTTAGCAGGGAGGTACCAAAGTAATCCCGGAGTGGATCACTAGACAGCGGTCAAGAACATCCTGAAATACCTGAAAAGGACTAAGGATATGTTTCTCATTTATGGAGGTGACAAAGAGCTCGTCGTAAATGGTTACGTCAATGCAATCTTTGACACTGATCCCGAGGACTCTAGCTAAGTCACAAACCGGATACGTATTTTTATTG
The DNA here is from genome assembly GCF_003073215.2 of Triticum urartu. NCBI lineage: Eukaryota > Viridiplantae > Streptophyta > Magnoliopsida > Poales > Poaceae > Triticum > Triticum urartu. Next base: position 504,138,430 of record NC_053024.1, read on the forward strand.
AATGGTGGAGTTGTCAATTGGTGCAGTTCTAAGCAGAGTGTCGTGGCAAGTGGGAGACTGAAGGAAATATGCCCTAGAGGCAATAATAAAGTTGTTATTTATATTTCCTTATATCATGATAAATGTTTATCATTCATGCTAGAATTGTATTAACCGGAAACTTAGTACATGTGTGAATACATAGATGAACAGAGTGTCCCTAGTATGCCTCTACTTGACTAGCTCGTTAACCAAAGATGGTTAAGTTTCCTAGCCATAGACATGTGTTCTCATTTGATGAACGAGATCACATCTCCATTAGCTTAGCACTATGATCGTTTAGTTTATTGCTATTGCTTTCTTCATGACTTATACATGTTCCCATGACTATGAGATTATGCAACTCCTGAATACCGGAGGAACACCTTGTGTTCTATAAAACATCACAGTGGAACTAGGTGATTATAAAGATGCTCTACAGGTGTCTCCGATGATGTTCGTTGAGTTGGCATAGATCGAGATTAGGATTTGTCACTCCGTGTATCGGAGTGGTATCTCTGGGCCCTCTCGGCAATGCACATCATTATGAGCCTGGCAAGCAGTGTGACTAATGAGTTAGTCACGGGATGATGCATTACAGAACGAGTAAAGAGACTTGCGGGTGACGATATTGAACTAGGTATGATGATACAGATGATTGAATCTCGGGCAAGTAACATACCGATGACAAAGGGAGCACCGTATGTTGTTGTGCGGTTTGACCGATAAACATCTTCGTAGAAAATGTAGGAACCAATATGAGCATTCAGGTTCCTCTATTGGTTATTGACTGTAGATATGTTTTGGTCATGTCTACATAGTTCTCGAACCCGTAGGGTCCGCACGCTTAACATTCGATGACGATATGTATTATGAGTTATGTGATTTGATGTACCGAAGGTTGTTCAGAGTCCCGGATGAGATCACGAACATGACGAGGAGTCTCAAAATAGTCTAGACATAAATATTGATATATTGGACCATGTTGTTCAGACACCGGAAGTGTTCCGGAGAGTTTCAGATAAAACCAGAGTGCCGAAGGGTTACCGGCCAGGAGGTGGCGCGCCCCCAGTACGAATTGGACAAGGGGTGGGGGCGGCACCCCCCTCCTTCCTTCTCTCCCCTTACTCCTTCCTCCCCCTCCTTGTTGGACTAGGAGAGGGGGGAACCTACTCCTAGTAGGAGTAGGATTCCTCCCCTTGGGGCGCGCCCCTTGAGGCCAGCTGGCCCCCTCCTCCCCTCCTTTATATATGGGGGAGGGGGGCACCCCATAGACACACAAGTTGATTTCTTAGCCATGTGCTGTGCCCCCCTCCATAGTTTTCCACCTCGGTCATATTGTCGTAGTGCTTAGGCGAAGCCCTGCATCGGTAACTTCATCATCACCATCAACACGCCGTCGTGTTGACGAAACTCTCCCTCAGCCTCAGCTGGATCTAGAGTTCCAGGGACGTCACCGAGCTGAACGTGTGCAGATCGCGGAGGTGTCGTGCGTTTGGTGCTTGATCAGTTGGATCATGAAGACGTTCGACTATATCAACCGCGTTACTCAACGCTTCCGCTTTCGGTCTACGAGGGTACGTAGGCACACTCTCCCCTCTCGTTGCTATGCATCTCCTAGATAGATCTTGTGTGATCGTAGGAAAATTTTGAAATACCATGTTGCCCAACAAGTATGTGTGCGTGAGAAAGAATTTCAACCCAAGTTACTTATATCCATGATATTTAGCTCATGCCTTAACTCACAGAATCTTGCTTCTTCAAGTGGCTTGGTGAAGATATCGGCTAGTTGATTCTCAGTGTTGACATGGAGTAGTTTAATGTTTCCCTTGGCCACATGATACCTAATGAAGTGATGACAAATCTCAATATGCTTGGTCTTGCTGTGTTGAACTGGGTTCTCGGCAATCTTGATTGCACTTTCATTGTCGCACCAAAGAGGCACTTTGTCACATTTGACACCATAATCCATTAAATTTTGCATCATCCATAATTCCTGAGCACAACAACTTCTGGCAGCAATGTACTCGGCTCTAGCCATTGAGTGGGATATACAATTTTTCTTCTTTGAAGACCAACTTACCAACGATCTCCCTAGGAATTGACATGAACCGGAAGTGGACTTGCGGTCAACCTTGTCTCCGGCCAAATCCGAATCCGAGTATCCCATTAACTCAAAAGATGATCATTTGGGATACCAAAGGCCCAAGTTTGGGGTATGAACCAAATATCGAAGGATTCTTTTCACTGCTGAATAGTGGCTCTCCTTAGGAGCAGATTGAAATCTTGTATGCATACACACACTCAACATAATATCTGGTCTAGATGCACAAAGGTAAAGCAAGGAACCAATCATGGTGCCATATACCTTTTGATCCACTTCTTTACCATTGGGATCAGGATGATGTTGGCCATTTGTGGGCATAGGTGTCTTCATTGGGTTGACATCTTGCATTTTGAACCTCTTGAGCATGTCTTGAATATAAAGAGATTGGTTGATTAAGGTTCCTCCTCTCAATTGCTTCACTTGAAAACCGAGGAAGAACTTCAACTCTCCCATCATGCTCATAGTAAATTCTTTAGTCATAAGATTCTCAAACTCAACGTTAATAGCATGGTTAGTGGACCCAAAGATAATATCATCAACATACATTTGGCAAACAAATAACTCTCCTTATACCCTCTTTGTGAAGAGAGTGGAATCTATTACCCCTTCTTGCTTAGGAATGCTGTAAGGTGATCATACCAAGCATGAGGTGCTTGCTTGAGTCCATAGAGCACCTTATGGAGTTCATAAACATGAGAGGGGTGATCGGGGACTTCGAACCCGGGAGGTTGCTTGACATACACCAACTCCTTAAGAGGATCATTAAGAAATGCACTCTTCACATCCATTTGAAATAATTTAAAATCATGATGAGAGGCATAGGCAAGCAAGATGAGAATGGATTCGAGACGAGCAACGGGGGCAAAAGTTTCACCAAAGTCCAAACCTTCAACTTGGGTGAAACCTTGTGCCACTAACTTTGCCTTGTTCCTTATTACTTGTGCATGTTCATCTTGTTTGTTCTAGAAGATCCAATTTGTTCCAATGACATTATGATGCTCTTTGGGTCTTTCCACAAGGGTCCATACTTTGTTGCGGGTGAAGTTGTTGAGTTAAGCTCTTCATGCATGGCATCTATCCAATCCGGATCATCAAGTGCATCTTCCACCTTAAGGGGCTCAACATAAGAGACAAACGAGTGATGCTCACAAAAGTTTGCCAAATGTCTACGAGTAGTTACCCCCTTTTTTGATGTTGTAAAACGACGGCCAGTGAATTGTAATACGACTCACTATAGGGCGAATTCGAGCTCGGTACCCGGGGATCCTCTAGAGTCGACCTGCAGGCATGCAAGCTTGTCCTTGAGATTGTTTCAGCCTCGGATACACCCTTCTCTTCGCAACCACAAGTTCTTTCTCATTGGGAAGAGATGATGATGAGGACACTTGCGGTTGGGGTTGATCTTGATCTTGGTCACGAAATTGAGCTTGATATTGAGCCTCAATAGTTGGTTCTTCACCATTTGAATGAGCTTGCCCTTGATCTTGCTCGGGAATATGAGGGACTTGATCTTTTTCTTGGATAAGTTCCTAATCTCTCGTAGCATCTTGTACAAGAGGTGCCGGTGATGACTTCCCTTATGGAGACTCCACAAGAGGGGCTCTTACTCCTTCTTCTTCTACTTGGACTTGGGGTGTTTCTTGTGGAATAATATAGCCTATCCCCATTGTCCTTATAGGTTGTGAAGGAGCCTCATCACCTACAACACTAGGAACATTTTGCTCCACACGGGAGCCGTTATCTTCATCAAACTCCACATTTACCATTTCCTCAATGCATCCAATGGATTTATTAAGAACTCGGTAAGCATGAGAGTTTGATGCATATCCAACAGATATGCCCTCATAAGTTCTAGGCTCAAACTTAGCTAACCGGGATTTCCTGTTTAGAATGAAACACTTACAACCGAATACCCGAAAGTATTTGACATTAGGCTTTCTCCCGATTAGGAGCTCATATGGGGTCTTGTTCTTGAGCTTGCGAAGATAAAGCCGATTTGAAGCATGACACGCGGTGTTTATGGCTTCGGCCTAAAGCTTGTATGGAGACTTGTACTCGGCAAGCATGGTCCTAGCCATCTCAATATGAGTCCGATTCTTCCTCTCTGCAACACCATTTCGTTGGGGAGTATATGTCGCGACATATTTATGATTTATCCCCTCTTCACTCAAGAATTCATCCATCATGTAGTTCTTGAACTTGGTGCCATTGTCACTTCAAATTGCCTTGATCTCACAATTATGTTGACGTTGAGCTTTTTTGGCAAAGTTGATGAAGGTTTCTTGAGTTTCATCATTGGTCTTGAGAAAGAACACCCAAGTATATCTTGTGAAGTCATCAACAATGACAAGACAATACATCCTCCCTCCCAAACTATCATAAGTTGGATTCCCAAAAAGATCCAAATGGATAAGCTCAAGGGGCCTCAAGGTGGTGATGATTGTCTTCACTTAATGAGATTTTTCATGAAACTTTCCGGCAATGCAAGCACTACAAGGACGATCTTTGGAAAAAGACACATTGGTTAGTCCAAGGATGTGCTCCCCTTTAAGAGAGCTTGTAAATTCTCATGCCAACGTGGGCTAGCCGTCGGTGCCATAGCCACCCCACGTCGGCCTTGGCCATTACACTACAAAAAAAGACACTTCCGTGATGATACGTGTTTGTCATAGTAGGTCACGTTTTCTGTCATGCATGTACATCCATGACAATTTTATGAAAGAATCAAGATAGTCATACATGTGCTGTCGTAGAAGTGTTCCATGACATTACCAAAATTATCATCACGGAAGTGTCCACTTCCATGACGATAAATGGTGCGTCATGAAAGTGCCTTTGTCAAGGGTGACCGACACATGGCATCCACCGTAACGGGTCGCCCTTAAGCTATCGGGTCTGGTTTCGGATCCGATAACCCGTTAATAGCCCGGACCAATGGGGGATTTTCCACGTGTAAAATTCTCATTGGCTGGAAGAAACACGTGTTGGCTCACTGTTGGGACATATGTCATCCACTCATTGGAGAGGAGGCGCCTATGATAGGTCGACACGTGGCAAGGCCCAACAGTGGCCCATTCCGGTGAAAAGGACGCCCCAGTAAAAATTAGCAGGCCGGCCCATATAAGGCCTACTTGTGTCAGGTCCATTTAAGCCCACGGCCCGTTAAAGATTTGACACCATTGCAACCCATCGTCAGTTCGATCCCGTTAACAGCCCGCTATATATTTGGGCTCAATATCAGCCCGATGTGATTTCGGCCTGTTAACGGCCCATTCAAGGGATGGGCCAATTTTCAGGATGTACATCTTTCGGCCTTTTAGCGACCCATTTAAGTGTTGGGCCAATTTCTAGCCCGGTGTGTCTTTCAGCCTGTTGACGGCCCATAAATGAGTTGGGCCATTTATAGTCGGATCTTAGTTTCGGCCTTTTAGCGACCCATTTAAGTGTTGGGCCAATTCCCGGCCCGGTGTGTCTTTCAGCCCGTTGATGGCCCATAAATGAGTTGGGCCATTTGTAGTCGGACCTAAGTTTTGGCCTTTTAATGGCCCATGCTCTTCATGGTCCAATACCAGCCCATTTTCTCTTTCGGCCTGCTAAAGGCCCACAACACAGTTGGGCCATTTACTATAAGACCTGACTTTCGGCCTCTTAGCGGCCCATGCTCTTCATGGTCCAGTACGAGCCCGCTGTCTCTTTCAGCCTGCTAAAGGCCCATAGTATAGTTGGGCCATATGTAGCCTGACCTTAGTAACGACTTGTTAATGGCCTGTGAAATCAAATGGGCCCACCTATCGCCCGCTTCAATGTCGGCCTGGTAACGGCCCATTAACTTAATATGCCCACTAAAGTTCATACATGTCTTTAGGCCCAATTAGATAATTTGAGCCCATTACGATGAGCAATTATGCACAGGACCAAAACCGATCAAGCAAAGGTACGACATATAGGGAAAAACGATGCACATCTAGCATATATTACAGGAAATTACATCCACTGGGCAATCAAAGATTGATGCCAGTGCAAATAAATGAACAGAACCTATCGATCTACAACGTCACAATTTGCTACTCAGCGCGGATGATGCCCATAAGCATGTGGGCAAGTTCTTGCTGCTTTGCTACACTGTCTCTGAAAACATTGATCAGTTGTTGTTGCGCACGAATGTGCGCCTCTGATTCCTCCACCATTTCCATCATTGCTTCAGCCATTGATCGGTTCACAAACATACATTTTCCGTTGCATTCGAGATAGAGGAAACTGAACAGATTCAGATGGCGATTTTGGCAGGCTTGTATTATTGATAGTGGAGAGTGTCTCGACCACTGCATCATAACATAAATTAGGAGGGGAACCAAATAGATTAATCATGAGTTATTGCCATATTACCTAGCCTAGATTTATTGGAAAGAAACAATGGGGTTGCCTTGCTATTTTCAGAGTTTGTCTTCTTATCTTCAGCAGCCTGCACCAAATTAACACACTAGCATTGCTATCATTGGCCAGGTCAGATAATAGGAAATCAACATTGACACAACGAACGTTTGGGCAATAGCCTGCACCAAATTAACACAATATGGCACAACTATCATCAGCCAGGTAAGGTAATATGAAAGCAACATTGACAAAATGAATGAATGGGCAACCAGAGCAGCACTACAATTCAGTAATGTGCATGATATGAGATAGTACACTCATGCAGCTCAGTATGCAAAACTACCAGGCAGTTTTCCTTACAAAAATAAACATTGGCGCCTTTAACATTTTTCTACAACTAATTTTAGATCATATAAAGGTTGGATTCACGTAGATTAACAAAATACATGCTGATGTAAAATTATAGTGATATACAACATGTACTTACATCAGCATTGGAGCACAGAGAATTCCCGCAAGATATTTTTCTCGAATACGATCCCAATGGAGGAAGTCCTGTATCGTTTAACCTTATTTTCTAAAAGAGAGATGTGTAAGAAACATGTAGAAAATATGATCAGAATGCTATAAATTTCATGATGCGAGGATATGCACACGCTTCTTAAAATGGAGTTGACATATTTTTGCTGGACTGGAGCGGACTAGTTCTTTGGCCACTGGAATCTACTTATTATCAGTGGGAGTTGGTTTTCTCTGTGCTAGAGCAGTATCTATGAAAACTGGATTTGGTTTATTATCTCCTGGCATTTGGATCTTTTGCAAAGACCTGGTTTGTAAACCTTCAGATTCTAACATAGACGTCTTCCCTTGCATGCCTTATATAGAAGAATGGTGCTTCAATTATAAAACATGCTACAACAGAGATGGAATAGGTACTGAAGAATAGAAAGGCATGAGATATTGACATGTATTCCCTCCATCCAGAAATAAATGGATGGGTCTAGGCGTATTTCAGTTCTAGATACATCCAGTTTTATCCATTTCTGCGACATGTAATCCAGACGGAGGGAGTATGATGTAAGAGCTAGGGATACGACAGGACAACAGTGTAAAAAACACTACTTGAATGTAAAACGGTATGCTAGCGGAATACATACAGAAAAACACTAAGGCAACATATGCGTGTATGATTGGGAAACTAAGATGGCATTGCAAGAGACCACTAGAACAACACTTCAATGTAAAAGACATGGTATGGTAGACAGATGAAGTACATACTGATGAATAACATTGCATAAGATATTGAGAAGCATGATGTCCAAACTAAGCAGATGGCATTGCGATAGAGTAGAATGACAGTACTTGAATTTGAAAACATGTTATCATGAATGGAATAGGTACTGAAAAACAGGAAGGCATGCCATATTTACATGCATGATCAGCAGGCTAAGCACAAGGCATTGCAACAGAGTAGATGCACTCCAGGACATTATATGCATGTTGTACCCATATCAAGGGCCAAGTTAGAGCAAGGACCTTATGGGGTGAATAGGATTCATCGTCTTTCTGCAAGTCTTGTGAAGAACTGCCTTTACATTTTCCATCATATTGGGTATCATTGACGTCAAGTTTGTTGGCCGTTACATTGCTCCGTGAGGTTCTTGTGGATAAATCAGTGTGTGCAATTATATCTGACATGCATGGAAGACAACTAGTAGTTAAATTTATGTAATGAGTGCCTGTAGGAGATGACATAAATAGTAGGACTAGGGTTAACTAGTAGCAATAGGTCTCAAAAACTAAAGGGAGAACACAGATGAAAGATACATAATATGTATCATTTGTACTCGAGATTAACTAGATGGCACACAAAAGTATTAAGGAACAACATAGGTTATACTAGAAGTGGTATAATACGATAATCACTAGCCTGTGGGATAGCATTGGCTGATGGATGATAACTATGGAACAACGTTACCTAAAGAACAAGTCTCTTAGTTGAACTATGGAACATCATTAACTCCTGAACAAGACCCGTAAGAGATCGGCATGAATATACAGTGAAATGTGATAATCTATTTTCCATGCTTAGAAGAATAACAAAGCCATAAATATTGCACACAAGTAAGATGATGGTACAACCTATCTGGCCGCCATCCATAGGAGTGAGCATCATGTGCTGACTTGTCGATGGCCCTGCAGTTGTTGTGGCTGTCCATGTCGGGCACGCGCATTCGATGCAGGAAACTATTGAGTGGGGACTATAGCTCCCTTCTGGTGTATGCTTCCCTTATTGGGGCAGCTACGGTGAGTCGAAAGACGGTGTGGCTGAAGATGCAGAAAACGCATAATGTTAAGAACGACACATCTCTCTGATCTGAAGAAATACCCTAAGAGATCAACAGCAAGGTACGAGAGTGGTCACACGTCTGTTGACTGAAGACTAAATTGGGGTCACACGATTTTATTTTATTTTGGTATTGTCCGATCTACGCCGGATGGCTTGATGGTCATCTTGTGCCTCCCGGCTGACACTATTCGGAATCTTCCCCGAAGAGCCAGCGACCACCAGCAGAGCAGCCTGCCTCCACCGTCTGTGGCCTCGACCAAAACCCCGCTCCCCGCCCACCGCACTGTCGTGGTTGCGCTGCCCCCGTGCTAATCCACGAAGACTCACCGTCATCCAGATCCGGCGGCGGCAGTACCTTCAACCCACACAACTCTAAGATAGCCATCTAAGCGTTGCTTCCATGGTGAACTTGCGCCCCCGCACCCTTACGTTAGACACCAGCCAACTGGCAGCCTAGGAGCTCTGCCGGCTCGAGAGGTGCTGCTTCCCATTGGGAATCCATTGGCCCAGAATAAGAGTTCAGACAACTGACGCCTAAATAAAGTGATTTGAGATGAGGGTGCGACCTATCTGGCGGCCCGGTGAAGTAGGCAGCTCCAGCTGCCTAGTCTGTGAGGCCAACGTGGTTGCAGTGGCTACCGGCAGTAGGGAAGCAGAGATGTCGTGATGGTCGATGGCTATGGGGAAGCAGCGCTGGGGCTCTGGACGGGTCCAAAGTTGGAGTCGCTCCGGCCCCGTGAACAACGGCGGGGGTGAATCGGCTCCGGTACGGTTCACGCGGCCGTCGTCGAGGCAGCTCTGGCAGCACAGAGTAAGAGGCACACGGCCGAGTGCATGTCGGCAAATGGGCAGCGTCTCCGAGATTAGAGAGGAGGGCGGCTGTGAATTTGGTGCGGTGGGGGCGCCATGGAGGAGGCGCTGAGGTTTCGCGACTCGGGAGAAGGGAGCTTCCGGGGAGAAGGTGATTTGGCGCCCACGAGGTATGAATGGGGAATTGGGAGGGGGAACCATGTCTTACGAACGCATTTGTCTGAAATGTGTGTGTGTGTGTGGGGGGGGGGGTTACAGTTCTACCCCTGCCTTTAGGCTTCTCGGCTTGGGTCTGTGTACTGAGGGTCGGGGATTGTAGAGTAACTTTGCTTCTCCCAAATAGTGGGCGTGAGCGACTTCAGGCGAGGAGGGCATGTTTTGAAATATAGTGGGCGCGAGCGATTTTGGGCGAGGAGGGCATGTTTTCAAACATAGTGGGCGCGAGCGATTTCGGGCGAGGAGAGCGTGTTTTGAAATAGTGGGCGCGAGCTATTTCGGGTGAGGAGAGGGTGTTTTGCCGACCATGGTTTATGAATTATTCGGCACATGTCATTTCGGCTAAGGAGAAGGCGCTCTTAGATGAAGTTACGAACCTACCCTTGATGTACAACGGGCCAATTGATGCGTGTCCCACATAGGCCGGTAATTTCGCGTCTCCCATTTATTTGCTCGGGTGAATTCTACCGAGCAGAGGGTGTTTAACGTTTCATTCAAATTTTGGGAGAACAAGCATCCACGTCTACCTTACCAAGTCGATTTGAATCAAATTTTGAAATATTAGCTTGCCACTTCTTTTTTAGATGGAGAGATGATGCTCGGGAGTAATGTGTTTTTACATGCTCGTTGCTAACGATTTACTATATGACAAATAGTTGACCCACTCAAAAACGGGAATCAAACCCAAAATGAAATATCTCGATTCAATGAAATAGCTCATTCACCAGGTCAAAATAGTGAACTAAATCCAAAATTGAACACCTCAATCGAGTAGCATGTTGTACAATATTATAGTACTCCATGAACATGTTGAAATTCAAATTAATGAACTTGTTTGATATACACATATCTCCATTCATGTGTGGATTGCAGACAACATGTTCTCCAATTTAAATATTTGAATGCAAGTATGTATCGAAACATGGTTTATATCAGTCTTTGATGCATAAAACGCGACCTCCCCCTCTTCCGGACTCCTGCTCTCTCTCTCTCACCGACAATCTTCAATTCTGTCGCACACATCCAACACACAAACCTTTTTGGTCCCTATCCCTCTCTCTCCATCTCTCTCTCTCTTTGTGTGTGTGTGGGGGGGTCTTTCTAGTTCGCATGCATATATACTCCATCTATAGGTCTTTCTCGCACACTATGTATGATTCTCTAGTCCAAGCTAAATATCTTGGGTGCACTCATCGTACACACACAAATTCCTTGGCTCGTTGCCGTTAACTCTCTCATGCACCACTCTGTCGTCTCGGAGCTCTTCCCTCTCTCTCTCTCAAACTCTCCATCTACCTGGGTCACACATACACATGCATATCTCACTCGCACTCGATAGAACCATCTAAAACTCTATCTCTCTCCCTCGTTCTCTCTCCATCTCACACGCACACACACACAATCTCATGCCTAGCCAAGTATGATGGTCTCTCACTCAAATGTAGGCACACGCAGCCCCCCTATATGTGTATGACTAGCTAATCTTAGTCTCCATCACAAACATGTGCATGGTCTATCTCGATTTCTCTCAGGGCATCTTTCTATCGCGCACGCACCTCCCTTGATCTCCCACCCATATAGTACCCTCATGATATCGAGGGGATCTCTCTATCACAAACGCACCCTCTCTCCCTCCCCATGCATCCATGTTCTCCATGTGTCCCTCTCGACCTTTGTTCCTTGTTGGCCAGACCTCTATTGGACATGTGCTATAGGGGTGTCTCTTGCAAACAATCACACACTAGCTATCTTCGTGTATCTCCTCACCTCGCTTTTCTATCTCGGAGATGCATGCGTGATATGTTTGCATAAGAACAAAAAAACACACTCTCTCTCTAATTTATCGTTTGTTGTCCCTTTCTCTTTCACACACATACTCTTTTTTCACACTCACTCATTCGCCTTCACACGCACTTGATCTCTCTCGACTTAGGCACTCTCTTCAGTCCATAGCATATAGATTTATTGAAAAGTCAAACATCACAAAGTTGGACCATGTACGTGGAGAAAAACATTTACATCAAGAACGACAAACACATACCATTAGATTCATCATGAGATGTAGTTTCGTATGATGTATCTTTGGTATTGTAGATATAAATAACACTTGCATAAACCTAATCAAAGTTTCCAAAGTTCGACTTCTAAAAAATTTACATGCACTGCATTATCGAGCGGATGGAATATCTCTTTCCCCCTCTCAGCTATCTGACGCACCACTCAGCCTTATCGGGACTCCTCTATCTCTATCAAACTTTATATCTCCCTGTTTCACACATACACATGTCTCGCTCACGCTACATATAGACCCATCCAACACTCTCCGCCCTTGTTCTCTCTCTATGTGACACGCACCCCCCTAAGTACCATAATCCCTCACTCCATCATAGGCGCACGCACTCCCCCTAAGTATGATTATCTCACACTTGCCATCTGGAACACACGTATTGTCTCCTTCCATCCATACGTCTATCCCGATATCTCTCGGGGTATCTTCTATCACGCACACACCTTTTCACTCAATCTCCCACCCATGTAGTCCCATCACGATCTCCAGGGGATCTCTTTATGACAAACATACACTCTCTCCTCTCCATGTCTGCATTTTCTTCATACGTCTCTCTCTCGACCTCTCTCCCTTGTTTGTCAGACCCCTCTTGGCCACGTGCTAGGGGTCTTTCTCTCTTGGTTGCACACAACCACACACTATCTCCTCACCTCGCTTCCGTTGTCAAAGATGCATGTGTGATATGTTTGCATAAGACACACACGCCTTTTCTCTACTTTTATCGTGTGTTGTCCATGTCTCTTTCACACACGCACACACACTTTTTTCACTCACTCTTTCTATTTCACACACACTCTCTCTCTAGTCAGGGACTCTCTCACATCCATAAGCATATATGGATGTTTTGAAAAGTCAAACCTCATAAAAGTTTGACCAGGTATATGTGGAGAAAAATATTTACATCTGGAACGATCATTAGATTCATCACAACATGTACTTACTTCATACTATCATTTATCTTTGGTATTGTAGATATAAGTAATTTCTTTATAAACTTGGTCAAAGTTTCAAAAGTTTGACTTAAAAAAATGTTGGCTCTACATTATCGTACAGAGGGAGTAGCTCTTTCTCTCTCTCTCTCTGCTATCTCTCATGGGCCTCCCCTCTCACTTGAACTCTCTATACCGACGGAATATACGCTCATTGTGTCAGCGTATAGCTCCGTATATTGTTTAGTTGACCGGTCAACCAGTCCACATGCTGCCTTGTCAGCTCGTGTTCTCTATCTTCGTGTGCTGGCCCATGTGGCAGTGGCTGAAAATAAGTAAACTAGAGACCCATCTGACACACGGTGAAGTAAACAAAGTTGAAACCACTTGGGGTAGCACCCCGCACGCTAGTAAATTAAGGGCGCGTTGAGGACACACTTCTTCCGCGTGAAGGACACACTCGCGCACAATTCACCACTGTGAGGCGGCATGCACAAAAGGACGCACTCGCGCACACCCAGCAGGCCAGCACACAACACAGACCAGCACACGTGTACACCGGCGTCATCATCAGTTGAGATGGATGGCGATGTAGCCAACAAGCGGAGGCGTCTCGAGCCAATGCCGCATCCGGCGAGCCTGGACTTCATCAGCAGCCTCCCCAATGACATGCTGCTCGTCATCATCGGCCTCCTCCCCACCAAATCTGCCGTGCAGACCGCCCTGCTCTCCCGGCGGTGGCGCCCCCTCTGGCGCCGCGTCCCCCTCAACCTCACCGTCGACAGCTTCCTCTGCGACGGGGATTGCAAACGGATGGCCGCAGTCTCCAATATCCTTTCATCGCACCCTGGGCCAGCCAGACGCCTCGACATCCGCATGTTTAGTACCAACTGCAAGGTCCAAGCCAAGTTCGACAAGTGGTTCTTATGCCCCGCCCTAGATGAGCTCGAGGAGCTCAGCTTTGAAGCTGGACGATGTCGCTCTCTGCCGCCGTCCGCGCTCCACCTCACGCCAACGCCGTGCCGCGCCGCGCTAGCTTCAGCTCCTGCTATCTTCCCTAGATTAATGTCGCGCCCACCCTTCTTCTCCCTCAACTCATGCAGCTCGACCTCTTTGACGTTGGCATCTCGAAGCAGGCTATGGAGCACCTGCTCCGCAGCTGTACTACGCTCGAGTACATTGGTCTTAAGCAGATCCACGGGTTCATTAGCCTCCACATCGCCTCGACGAATCTCTGATGGATTTATGTGTCTTGCTGGCCCCGCAACAAGACATCAATTGGTAAGAGATCACTCCAGCTGTTCCACGTTATGGTCATTGAGAATGTGCCTTTCCTTGAGAGATTGCTTGTATCTGATCTAGAAGGTCCAACAAAAATCAGGGTCATTGATGCGCCGAAATTGACAACGTTGGTGTACTCCTCTGCCAAATTCTTCGATCTCTTTATTGGATCCGTAATCGTTCAGGTACAACACTCATCTTCTTCTCCGTCTTCTTGAAATTCACATTTTTAAATTTCTTCTTGATGTATTTACTACCGTCTTCCAGAAAATGATTCCCACAAGCTTGACCCAGTCTATGCGCACAATGAAGATCTTGGCAATAAAATCTATCGGCCCCATTCTGGATCAAGTTGTTGGATTCCATACATGCTTTCCGTGCACGGAGAAGCTACTCATCGAGGTGAAACTTCTTTCCTATTAGTAAACGGTAATCACAACGTAGCTCAATTTTTTTGTAATTTTCCCAAATTATGATGACAAGTGTAGTGTTCAAAACTGCATCTACGCACTGCACTGAAAGAAATGTTTTTAGTATTTTTTTCTCACGTGATCACCTGCATCGTCTTTGTTGTTGTACTAATATAGTAGCCTAGGCTAGTCATAGTGGAAAGTAACTTAGACTAGTAACTCTATGGTTACCCTAAGAGTAAGTACTACCTCCGTCCTGGTTTAATCTTCCTATTTTGTAGTATCAAAATTAGACCATAGATTTAACTGACAAAATGTTAATGCATGTCACTAAAAATTATATCGTTGGATTCGTATTTGAACATAATTTCAAATGGTATAATTTTTTATGACATGCATCGACATTTACTTAGGTAAATCTATGGTCAAAATTTTACACTAAATACGAGGTAGTAGAAAAGTGGGCTATAACGGTCCTCCACTATGTAGGCCAATACACGTGCCAAATTCACTTGTGATGCATTTGGCATCGATGCCCCTCCATTGCTCACCTGGTGCCCCAATCTGGATCACCTACTTTGCTCCGGTGCCAAATTAACTCACGCAATGAAAAAACACTTGTGTGTGAGAGAGAGAGGACTGAGGCAATAAAAAAACACTTGTTTGGGAGAGTAAGAGGCTGGTGTAGTTGGTTTGATTGATTTGTTTATACATGTGGGTCTGTGTGCATAGCGGTGCCAACTCTCTCACATCGCGAGAGCGGTGGCAAGATCTTTTGATTTGACATCAATGTGTATTATGTGGCATACTTTTGAGAAATATGGCATCGGCCACATAGTGGAAGGCAGCAAATGCCCAAGCTCTTCACGTGCTCTTACGCCAATGAGAGGAAAGAGAAAGAGAGAGAGAGAGAGAGAGAGTGAAAAAATATCACTAGCCAGCCAACCCTATCGTATGAGCGAATGATATTGGTACCTCTTGATGACACACGGCAATCTTATACAGCCAGCTGCTCTAATATGTTCTCTTCTTTTGTAGATAAAAAGACCCAAAAGTGAAAAATGTGCTGCACTATAACAATCTCATCGAATGCCTTGATCTCCATCTTACAGAAATTGATTTGATCGACTGCCGAGGCAGCACATTTGAGATTAAATTGGCGAGGTTCTTTATTCTGGAGGCAAGTGTGCTCAAGGTAATGAGGTTTGGCCTTCTCGGGCGCAACAATAAATGGCGTGCTGATCACCGCAAGCGTCTAAGCCTAAATGACAAAGTCTCCGCAGAAGCTGAATTTGTCTTTGAAACATCAAGTGGCCAGAGACTCGAAAATTTATTTGCCCATTAGTGACTTGTCAGGGCGGTGAATTTTAGTTTGTATGATAATGCTGCATCCACCTAAAGTAACGAAAGTTCTTACGTAAAATTCCTAGATTCCCTCTTCGTAGGTGCATCATTACTCCTAACATTTGTAATATCACTTTGAAACTTGTAATTTTGCCGTGTCCTATTCCTGCGTTTTCAAAATCCTGCGAATCAAAGAGGTCCTGAGTTGGTGATGATTATCGGATCACGGGTTCCGGAAAAACCCTTAAGGTTCGAACACTAGGGTGCGCGCGAAGATCTCCCCCCCTATCGATCCACGTCCTAACTTAGCCTAGATCTCACGAACTAACTCGACGAACTCGCAACACAAAGAACACGAGATTTATACTGGTTCGGGCCACCGTTGTGGTGTAATACCCTACTCTAGTGTGGTGGTGGTGGATTGCCTCTTGGGCTGAGGATGAACAGTACAAGGAGAAGAACAGCCTCCTCAGGTTGAGGTGTTCTTGTGCTTGGTGCACTTGTGTGGCTGGGGGTGACCTTGGATTCTCCTACCGCCTATGGTGGTGGCTAGTCCTATTTATAGAGGCCCTGGTCCTCTCCCCAAATATTGAGCGGGACGGGAGCCAACAACAGCCAATTTGAAAGGGGACCACTGGTACAAGCTATCATGACAAAAGGTGGTCTTTGCCTACCAAAGGTTCTGGTGGTGATGCCGTCCTGGGCTCCATGGTGACCTCCGTCTTACCATCCTTCTGGTCTTGGTCTCGTTGCACCAATATGGAAACCTTTGCTTGATGCCTCGGTACTCCGCCCCTGTGCTTGCCCCCTTAGCACTAAAGAGGAAATAAGGACGCTACGCGCCCTGGTGCCCGCCTGGCCTCGATTGTCATGGCTCAGGTCACGGAAACCTCACGAGGTTTGCCCAACCTTGAACTCTCCGCCCTCACGAGCCAGCCTGATGAGGCTGCTCCTGAGGAGGTCTTGTGTCGTCCGCCTCGCGAGGCTTGGCCCCTCGCGAGGGTCTTGATTCCTTGTTGATGAAGATGGGCCGTACATGCCTGCTAGCAAATCCACGCCGTGGGCCGCAGGCAGACAACTCTGGGGACCCCCGTTCCCAGAACACCGACAGTAGCCCCCAGGCCCAAGGCACGCTCGGGATTGGCTTCGAGGCGAGTCCAAGGGTCAAGTGTGGAGCGCCGCGGGCCCCAATAGCCTGCGGCCTCGGTCGACGCGTGGCGGTTGATTGGACGTGGTCGTCTCCGCTTCCCCATGCTGCCTCGACAACTGCCCGACTGTCAAAAGGTTGGCGTAGACAACGTTCGCCTTCACTGTTTCCTTTCGCCTTGCTCAGATCCCCTTTCTTACTCCCCGCTTCCGAAATCTTCAGATCCGCCCCCATCCTTTCCTGCTTCAGCGACCCATGGCGCCCCGGAGGGTCAAGCCCGCCTCGTCGCCGGTGTCGTCTGCGGCGAAGGCTTGGTACGAGCCTGCCCTCAACTCGCCCAACATCTCGGAGAAAAACCTCGCCGCCACACGCCTGCTGACGGCAGGGGAGAGTAATGAAAGGGGGAAGACAGAGCTCCGGGTTGCCTCCGACGTGCCGGAGCCCGAGGGGAGCGCATTCTTCCCCTTCTTCACGAGCAGTATCACCGCCGGGTTGGTTCCTCCCTTCTCCGATTTCTTCTATGAGGTCCTCGACCACTACGGGCTGTAGGCGCTGCATCTCCATCCCAACTCCGTCCTTCTCTTGTCCATCTTCGCCTACTACAGTGAGGCATATCTGGGCGTGATGCCCTCCGTGGCCCTGCTGCGCCACTTCTTCTTCTTTTGTGCCGCGAGGGCCATATCTCCGGGTGCACCAATTTCATCGTGGCCGGCAAGGCCAACTTGATCTCAAACACAGGGCAAAATGGGTCATGATGAGCACCAAGCACGTCCACTCGCGCTTGGCGCTGCCGACGGGGAAGCCCCAGGCCGACAAGGTGTGGTCCTGCGCGAAGCTCACCGACAGATGAAGTCCGACCTGAAGCCCGGCAACGCGAGGGCGGCTGATAACCCACAAGTATAGGGGATCACAACAGTTTTCGAGGGTAGAGTATTCAACCCAAATTTATTGATTCGACACAAGGGGAGCCAAAGAATATTCTCAAGTATTAGCAGCTGAGTTGTCAATTCAACCACACCTGGAAACTTAATATCTGCAACAAAGTATTTAGTAGCAAAGTAATATGATAGTAGTGCTAACGGTAGCAAAAGGTAATGATAGCAAAAGTAATGTTTTTGGTATTTTGTAGTGATGATAGCAATAGCAACGGAAAAGTAAATAAGCAGAGAACAATATATGGAAAGCTCGTAGGCAATGGATCGGTGATAGAGAATTATGTCGGATGTGGTTCATCATGTAACAGTCATAACCTAGGGTGACACAGAACTAGCTCCAATTCATCAATGTAATGTAGGCATGTATTTCGAATATAGTCATACGTGCTGATGGAAAAGAACTTGCATGACATCTTTTGTCCTACCCTCCCGTGGCAGCGGGGTCCTAGCGGAAACTAAGGGATATTAAGGCCTCCTTTTAATAGAGTACCGGGCCAAAGCATTAACACATAGTGAATACATGAACTCCTCAAACTACGGTCATCACCGGTAAGTATCCCGATTATTGTCACTTCGGGGTTAACGGATCATAACACATAATAGGTGACTATAGACTTGCAAGATAGGATCAAGAACTCTCATATATTGATGGAAACATAATAGGTTCAGATCTGAAATCATGGTACTCGGGACCTAGTGACAAGCATTAAGCATAGCAAAGTCATAGCAACATCAATCCCAGAATATAGTGGATACTAGGGATCAAACCCTAACAAAACTAACTTGATTACATGATAAATCTCATCCAACCCATCACCGTCCAGCAAGCCTATGATGGAATTACTCACGCATGGCGGTGAGCATCATGAAATTGGTGATGGAGGAAGGTTGATGATGATGATGGCGACGGATTACCCTCTCCGGAGCCTCGAACAGACTCCAGATCAGCCCTCCCAAGAGGTTTTAGGGCTTGGCGGCAGCTCCGTATTGTAAAATGCGATGAATCCTTCTCTCTGATTTTTTTCTCCCCGAAAGCAAATATATAGAGTTGGAGTTGAGGTTGGAGGAGCTCCAGGGGGCCCACGAGGTAGGGTGCGCGCCCTGGGGGGGCAGGCGCGCCCCCACCCTCGTGGCTAGGGTGTGGGCCCCCTGGTCTTCATCTTTTGCAAGGATTTTTTATTATTTCCAAAAAGATGTTCCGTGAAGTTTTAGGTCATTCTGAGAACTTTTGTTTCTGCACATAAATAAGACCATGGCAATTCTGCTGAAAATAGCATCAGTCAGGGTTAGTTCCATTCAAATCATGCAAGTTAGAGTCCAAAAAAAGGGCAAAAGTGTTTGGAAAAGTAGATACGACGGAGACGTATCAACTCCCCCAAGCTTAAACCTTTGCTTGTCCTCAAGCAATTCAGTTGATAAACTAAAAGTGATAAAGAAAAACTTTTACAAACTCTGTTTGCTCTTGTTGTTGTAAATATGTAAAGCCATCATTCAAGTTTTTAGCAAAGATTATAAACTAACCATATTCACAATAACGCATGGGTCTCATGTTTACTCATATCAATGGCATAATCAACTAGCGAGCAATAATAGTAAATCTCGGATGACAACACTTTCTCAAAATAATCATAATATGATATAACAAGATGGTATCTCGCTAGCCCTTTCTGAGACTGCAAAACATAAATGCAGAGCACCTTTAAAGATCAAGGACTGACTAGACATTGTAATTCATGGTAAAAGAGATCCAGTCAAGTCATACTCAATGTAAACTAATAGTAATGAATGCAAATTACAGCGGTGCTCTCCAACTGGTGCTTTTTAATAAGAGGATGATGACTCAACATGAAAGTAAATAGATAGGCCCTTCACAGAGGGAAGCAGGGATTTGTAGAGGTGCCAGAGCTCGGTTTTGAAATAGAGGTGAATAATATTTTGAGCGGTATACTTTCATTGTCAACATAACAACCAAGAGATGGAGATATCTTCCATGCTACACACATTATAGGCGGTTCCCAAACAGAATGGTAAAGTTTATACTCCCCCTCCACCAACAAGCATCAATCCATGGCTTGCTCGAAACAACGAGTGCCTCCAACTAACAAGAGTCCTAGGGGGAGTTTTGTTTGCAATTATTTTGATTTAGTTTGCATAAAGCATGGGACTGGGCATCCCGGTGACCAGCCATTTTCTCGTGAGTGAGGAGTGGAGTCCACTCCTCTTGAGAATAACCCGCCTAACATGGAAGATATGGACAACCCTAGTTGATACATGAGCTATTCGAGCATACAAAACATGATATTTATTTGAAGGTTTAGAGTTTGGCACATACAAATTTACTTGGAACGATAGGTAGATACCGTATATAGGTATGTATGGTGGACTCATATGGAATAACTTTGGGGTTTATGGGATTGGATGCACAAGCAGTATTCCCGCTTAATACAGGTGAAGGCTAGCAAAAGACTGGGAAGCGACCAGCTAGAGAGAGACAACAGTCATGAACATGTATTAAAATTAATCAACACCGAATGCAAGCATGAGTAGGATATAATCTACCATGAACATAAATATCATGAAGGCTATGTTGATTTTGTTTCAACTACATGCGTAAACATGTGCCAAGTCACTTAAATCATTCAGAGGAGGATACCACCCTATCATACCATATCACAACCATTTTAATAGCATGTTGGCACACAAGGTAAACCATTATAAGCTCCTAGCTAATCAAGCATGGCACAAGAAACTATGATCTTTAGTTGTCATTGCAAACATGTTTATTCATAATAGGCTGAATAGGGAATGATGAACTAATCATATTTACAAAAACAAGAGAGGTCGAGTTCATACCAGCTTTTCTCATCTCAGTCAGTCCATCATATATCGTCATAATTGCCTTTCACTTGCACGACCGAATGATGTGAATAATAATAATAATAATAATAATAGTGCACGTGCATTGGACTAAGCTGGAATCTGCAAGCATTTAATAAACAGGAAAAGACAAGGCAATATGGGCTCTTTTGTCAGATCAACAATAATGCATATAAGAGCCACTTTAACAATTTAATTATGGTCTTCTCCTATCGACCCCCAAAGAAAAGAAAAGAAATAAAACTATTTACACGGGAAAGCTCCCAACAAGCAAAAGAAGAACATGAAATCTTTTTGGGTTTTCCTTTTTAATTACTACTACAAGCATGGAAAGTGAACTAATTAAAAGCTACAACTAATTTTTTGGTTTTTCTTAAGGTTTATTAAACACCCAAGAAGAAAACATAAAAAGGGAAAATAAATTAGCATGGATATTACAATGAAAAAGTATGAGCACCGACATCTAGAAATGAGTGTGTGAACATACATGTAATGTCGGTGAGAAATACGTATTCCCCCAAGCTTAGGCTTTTGGCCTAAGTTGGTCTATGGCCACGGTTGGCCTGGCGGATATCCAAAATAATAATTGGGGTCGTACTGAGATGCAGCGGCTATCGCCTCCTGAGCTGCAGCGCGGCGACGAGCGGCCTCTGCCCTCCTCTCGTACTCATCTGCCTCCTCTCTGGTAATAACATACCTTCCTTTTGCCTGATAATCAAAGAAGGCAGGAGCAGGGAGAGTAATACGGACAACACGGCGTCTGTCAAAGATTAAGCGATACTGGAGAGGTGATTCATTCCCCTCAACAAACTGGTGGTGAACCATAGCATTAAAGTCTAGGTAAGCAGGAGGCAATTCAATATCATCATTACGTGTGGTTACACCAAGAAAATCAGCTAAGCGGGTTGCATAAATTCCACCAAAGAAATCTCCATTAAATCTATTAAGGTGCAACCTACGTGCAACAATGGCTCCCAAATTATAAGATTTATCTCCTAACACATCACTCCTAAGAATACTGAGGTCAAGCACACACATGTGGCATGCCTCATCTTTACCATTAATGCATCTACCTATGAAGAGAGCAAAATAATGTATAGCAGGAAAGTGAATGCTCCCTATGGTAGCTTGTGTTATATCCCTAGATTCCCCCACAGTTATACTAGCAAGAAAATCTCTAAATTCAGATTTGCGAGGTTCCCTGACACTACCCCATTGTGGAAGTTTGCAAGAAGTGGTAAAATCCTCTAAGTCCATAGTGTAAGAATTTTCATAAAGATCAAATAGGACAGTTGGAGAATTATGTGAAGATGAAAATTCAAACCTCCTCACAAAGGAACTAGTGAGATGGTGGTACTGACGGCATTTTTCTTCCTCGAAGCTCACAAGATCAGCGTTACACAAGTATGCGTTAAATTCTTACTTAATCCCCCCTCGATCCATGAAGTCCTCTGAAGGCCATTCACAGGGCCGCACTAGAGCGTCCCTTGGTGGCTCATCATCAGCATCACGCATTGCAAGCATGGGCTCTTGTTTCCTTGAAGAGCCACCTTGGTACATGTAACACCCTCGATGCGACTATAGCTCCCACGTGTCGAGGCACGACTTAGAGACATAATCGCATTGAAGGCATATGTCGCAAGTTAGGCAATCTTCACAACATCCCATGTAATATGATAATAAAAGGGAGAACATAGTTGGCTTACACTCGCCACGTCAATCAAGTACATAAATAACATTACATCATCCAAAACACTCATGGCCCGACTACGGCGCCAAAATAAAAGAGAACCCAACAAGCGACACGGTTCCAATCACCCCCAACTGGGCACCACTACTGATCATCGGGAAAGGAAACATAGTATCGTTGAGAGTCTTCGTCGAACTCCCACTTGAGCTCGTACGCGTCTCCTGGAGCGGAATCATCAGGCCCTGCATCTGGTGTAATAGTAATCTGTGAGCCACAGGGACTCAGCAATCTCGCACCCTCGCGATCAAGACTATTTAAGCTTATAGGTTTGGCAAGGTAAACATATGAGTGGAGCTGCAGCAAGCGACTAGCAAGTATGGTGGCTAACTTATTCGCAAAGGAGAGCGAGAAGAGGAGGCAAAGCACGAGCGAGAAACTAGAGAACAACCTGCGCAAACATTACTCCAACACCGTGTCCACTTCCCGGACTCCGCCGAGAAGAGGCCATCACGGTAACACACTCAGTTGATTCATTTTAATTAAGTTAAGGTTCAAGTTATCTACAACCGGACATTAACAAATTCCCATCTGCCCATAACCGCGGGCACGACTTTCGAAAGTTCAATCCCTACAGGGGAGTCCCAACTTAGCCCATGACAAGCTCTCACGGTCAACGAAGGAATAGACCTCCTCCCAAGACGTTCCGATCAGACTCGGTATGTCGGTAATTCAAGACACTTCGACAGGTTAAAACAAGACCAGCAACACCGCCCGAATGTGCCGACAAATCCCGATAGGAGCTGCACATATCTCTTTCTCAGGGCACACTCAGATTGTCCTAGGTATGGGTAGGCCAGCCCAGAGTTGCCCCTGGTGGCCACCGGTAGCTGACAGGTGGACCAACACTCAGAGGAGCACTGGCCCGGGGGGGTTAAAATATGATGACCCTTGAGTCTGCAGAACCCAAGGGGAAGAAAAGGCTAGGTGGCAAATGGTAAAACCAAGGTTGGGCATTGCTGGAAAAGCTTTAATCAAGGCGAAATATCAAGGGGTTCCCATTATAACCCAACCGCGTAAGGAACGCAAAAATCCGGGAACATAACACCGATATGACGGAAACTAGGGCGGCAAGAGTGGAACAAAACACTAGGCGAGAGGCCGAGCCTTCCACCCTTCACCAAGTATATAGATGCATTAAGATAACATAGCAATATAATGATATCCCAACAAGTAAATAAAAGATGTTCCAACAAGGAACGGCCTCCAATATTCACCTGCAACTAGCAACGCTATAAGAGGGGCTGAGCAAAGCGGTAACATAGCCAATCAACGGTTTGCTAGGACAATGGTGGGTTAGAGGTTTGACATGGCAATTTAGGAGGCTTTCAAGCAGTGGTAGGCATCGTAGCAATGGCATAGCAAAAGAGCGAGCAAACTAGCATAGCAAAGATAGTAGTGATTTCGAGGGTATGATCATCTTGCCTGCACAGTTGTCAGAGTTGACTGGATCCTCAAGAGCAAACTCAACGGGCTCCTCGATAGAGAACTCGTCTCCCGGCTCTACCCAAACAAGACAAACAAGCAACAAGGACACAATCAACCACGTGCAAACTCAATCAACACGATGCAAAGATGATATGCTATGCGGGATGCGATGCGGGATGCAAAATGCAAGATATGACAGGAAAAGCATGAAGCTGGCCTCAACTTGGAATTCCAAGGGTGCCACAGGAAAGATGAGATGAAATCGCTTGAAAACGATATAAAGAACGCCGGAATCGGAGTTACGGTTTGGAAATGGCAAGCGATTCAAAAATGACACCGGTCTGCGATTTACAGCAAGTAGGCATCTAAATGCAATGAAATGGACATGCTACAGCACCCAAACATGACAACAAAATACATGGCAGGGATGCACACAAGATGCTTAACAAAAGTCTAGCACTGAGCTACGTCCAAATCATCCATTAGGAGGTTCAAACAAGCATGGCAAAAACGCAAATGGAAAACAGATCTCAGACTTAGTGAAATTAACACTTGTCTGGAATTTCAGATCATATAGCCCTCTTTGGAGCAGCAAAACAACATGCTACAGGACCTGAACATGACAAATAAAGACATGGCATGGAGCTACTCAACAAGCTTAACAAAAGTCCCTTAGTGACCTTGAGACAAAAGGGATCACAAAATATACTAACAAGCACACGAACATAGCAAAAACATAATCAGTTTTCAGACTTGGTGAAAACTGGGAGATGCTGAAACATAACTCACGAAGGCATGTTTACGAGCTCGATGCACTCACCATGGTGCAAGTCATGGCAAGACAAGCATACATCCATAAATAAGGAACAAAATAAAAGCTAGACATGGCAAGAACAATGGCATAGCATGCACCGATCAACTACAATAACATCGGCAAAATCGCAAACAAGTTGACGATCTGCCCAGATTCACAACGAAGCAAAAGTAGAGCTCGATTGACTCAAGCTAGGGTGCTCCATAATTTCAAACAAAGACATGGATGGATAGAGCACTACAAGATTAACAGAACTCCCTTACTGATCATCCTCAAAAGAGGCACGGATCACTAGGAAACAACAAGAACATATGGCATCATGAACTAAACAATCCCAGGACTTAGTGAAATCACTAAGTCCCTGAAAACAGAATTACCGGGTGCCTCACTTTGCAAGCTTGCACAAGTCACCACACACATCCTAAAAATACATGGGTTGCACCTCTGGATAGATGAAAAAACTCTTAACAAAACATATGAAGAAGTCACGGGCATAGTATGCACACAATAATCATGGCAAAAATGACAAAAGTGCTAAACGGAGTAACAGATCTGACAATTAACTCAAGTAGCCCTCTCTAACAGCATTTCGGGCATCAAGATGAGCTCAAATGAAAATGATGCAATGGAATGAAATGATGTACTCTCTGAGATGAACATTTTGATATGCTATATGCATGAATCGGAGCTACGGATGCAAAGTTACGGAGCCGCAAACATGGGCATATGAACTAAAAAATATCCGGGACTTAGTGAAAAAGACTACCCCAGATCTGGATCTAGGGTTTACTGTAGCGACACGGAAACTGAGGCACGCCGGAGACTTCGCCGGAACAGAGGAGCGCGGTGGCCGGAGCGAAGGCCGGCGACGAGGGGAGGGCGGTGGAGTGCGGCGGCCGGGGCGGCGCGGGCGAGGGCGGTGGCCGGCGCCGGTGGACGGGGCGACGGACGCCGGTGGCAGCCGCGACGGTGGCCGGTGCCGGCGTCGGTGGCGGGCGGCGCCGGCGCGGTGGCAGAGCGGGGCGGCCGGCATCGGTGCACGGGAGGACGAAGGCGGCGGCTCCCGGGCGGCGGCGCGAGGAGATGGGCCCGCGCGGGCCGGCCTCGGGCCCCGCGGGCCGCGGTGGAGAGAGAGAGCCGGCCGGGTGAGCTGGCGGCACCCGATTGGCCTAGAGCGACGGCGGGGATGACGTGGCCGGCGAGCTCCTATAGGCCGGAGTGAGGTGGCGGGCGGGCGGTGGACACATCCGGCGCGGCGTGGACACGTCCGGCGCGCGGAGCTGCAGTTTTTAGGGTTTCGGGGAGGAAGAAGATCCGAAAACGGAGGGGTGTGTATATATAGGCATAGAGGGAGCTAGGAGAGTCCAAATGAGGTGCGGTTTTCGGCCACGCGATCGTGATCGAACGCTCTAGGACATGGAGCAGAGTTTGGTGGGTTTTGGGCCAAAATGGAGAGGTGTTGGGCTGCAACACACACAAGGCCTTTTCGGTCCCTCGGTTAACCGTTGGAGTATCAAACGAAGTCCAAATGGTACGAAACTTGACAGGCGGTCTACCGGTAGTAAACCAAGGCCGCTTGGCAAGTCTCAGTCCAATCCGGAAATGTATAATCCCCACACACGAAAGAAAGCTAGAAATGACCACCGGAGGAGAACGAAGCGCCGGAATGCAAAACGGACAACGGGGAAAATGCTCGAATGCATGAGACGAACACGTATGCAAATGCAATGCACATGATGACATGATATGATATGCATGACAACGACAACAACACACGGAGACAAAAACCCGAACCCGAGGAAATAATTATAACTTAACGCCGGAAACGGCAAGAGTTGGAGTACAAATTGGGAAAGTTACATCCGGGGTGTTACAGTACATTTTCCTAAACATATTTCTTCCTCAAGGAACAATCTCCCCAAGCAGTTTTGTGAGAGGTGCTTTGAGAAAGGAGATCGCAAATCGCAACAAAATGAGCTAGAACTCGTGCTTGAGCTGGATATTCGTGTTTGTGGGAGGAAGAAGAAGTGTGTGGGTGCAGGAATAAGTGGAAGAGGGCCACCGTGGGCCCACGAGGCAGGGGGCGCGCCTAGGGGGGTAGGGCGCGCCCTCCACCCTCGTGGCCAGGTGGATGCCCCTGTTGTGTTCTCAGTGCCAAATATTCTCAAATATTCCAGAAAAAATCATATTTAAATTTCAGGGCATTTGAAGAACTTTTATTTTCGGGGTATTTTTATATTGCACGGATAATTTAGATAACAGAGAGAAAAATACTATTTTTATTTTATTTAATATAAATAAAAGAAAGTAAAAGGAGGGTACAAAAGGTTGTGCCTTCTAGTTTCATCCATCTCATGCTCGTCAAAAGGAATCCACTAACAAGGTTGATCAAGTCTTGTTAACGAACTCATTTCGAATAACATGGAACCGGAGAAATTTCGAATAACACTATGTTACCTCAACGGGGATATGCACATCCCCAATAATAAGAATATCATATTTCTTTTTGGCAGTAGGTAGGGGAAATTCAAAACCTCCAATAATAATCGATGGAATTTTTCCAATAGAGTTGATACTATGAACTTGAGGTTGTTTCCTCGGAAAGTGCGTATGCTCATTACCATTGACATGAAAAGTGACATTGCCTTTAGTGCAATCAATAACAGCCCCTGCAGTATTCAAAAAGGGTCTTCCAAGAATAGTAGACATACTATCGTCCTCGGGAATATCAAGAATAACAAAGTCCGTTAAAATAGTAACGTTTGCAACTACAACAGGCACATCCTCACAAATACCGACAGGTATAGCAGTTGATTTATCAGCCATTTGCAAAGATATTTCAGTAGGTGTCAACTTATTCAAATCAAGTCTATGATATAAAGAGAGAGGCATAACACTAACACTAGCTCCAAGATCACATAAAGCAGTTTTAACATAATTTCTTTTAATGGAGCATGGTATAGTTGGTACTCCTGGATCTCCAAGTTTCTTTGGTATTCCACCCTTAAAAGTATAATTAGCAAGCATGGTGGAAATTTCAGCTTTCGGTATCTTTCTTTTATTTGTAACAATATCTTTCATGTACTTGGCATAAGGATTCATTTTGAGCATATCAGTTAATCGCATACGCAAAAAGATAGGTCTAATCATTTCAGCAAAGCGCTCAAAATCCTCATCATCCTTTTTCTTGGATGGTTTGGGAGGAAAAGGCATGGGTTTTTAACCCACGGTTCTCTTTCTTTACCATGTTTCCTAGCAACAAAGTCTCTCGTTGATTCTTTGATTGTGGGTTATCAAGACCAACAGCAGGTTCAATTTCTATATCATTATCATTGCTAGGTTGAGCATCATCATGAACATTATCATTAACATTATCACTAGTTTCAGGTTCATTACCAGATTGTGTTTCAGCATCAGAAATAGAAATATCATTTGGATTCTCAGGTGTTTCAGTAATAGGTTCACTAGAAGCATGCAAAGTCCTATCATTTTTCTTTTTCTTCCTTTTAGAAGGACTAGGTGCATCTATATTATTTCTCTGAGAATCTTGCTCAATTCTCTTAGGGTGGCCTTCAGGATACAGAGGTTCCTGAGTCATTCTACCAGTTCTAGTAGCCACTCTAACAGCATAATCATTGTTCTTACTATTCAATTCATTGAGCAAATCATTTTGAGCCTTAAGTACTTTTTCTACTTGAGTGGTAACCATAGAAGCATGTTTACTAATAAGTTTTAATTCACCTTTGACATTAGCCATATAATCACCCAAGTGTTCAAGAATATTTGAATTGTATTTCAATTGTCTACCAAAATAAGCATTGAAGTCTTCTTGCTTAACCATAAATTTATCAAACTCATCTAAGCATGGGCTAGCAAACTTAGTAAATGGGACTTCAGCTTTATCATATCTATAGAGAGAGTTTACCTTTACTACCTGTGTCGGGTTATCAAGACCATGTATTTCTTCAATAGGTAATGGATTAAGATCATATGTTTCTTCAACAGGAGGTAAATTAAGACCGTGTATTTCTTCAATAGGAGGTAAATTCTTAACATCTTCAGCTTTAATACCTTTTTCTTTCATAGATTTCTTTGCCTCTTGCATATCTTCACGACTGAGAAATAGAACACCTCTTTTCTTTGGAGTTGGTTTAGGAATAGGCTCAGTAGCTAGCTCAGGAAGTGTCCAATTATTTTCATTTGTCAACATATTATTTAATAGAATTTCAGCTTCATCCGCTGTTCTTTCCCTGAAAACAGAACCAGCACAACTATCCAGGTAATCTCTCGAAGCATCGGTTAGTCCATTATAAAAGATATCAAGTATTTCATTTTTCTTAAGAGGATGATCAGGCAAAGCATTAAGTAACTTGAGAAGCCTCCCCCAAGCTTGTGGGAGACTCTCTTCTTCAATTTGCACAAAATTGTATATATCCCTTAAAGCAGCTTGTTTCTTATGAGCAGGGAAATATTTAGCAGAGAAGTTATAAATCATACCCTGGGGACTACGCACACAACCAGGATCAAGAGAATTAAACCATATCTTAGCATCACCCTTTAATGAGAACGGAAATATTTTAAGGATATAAAAGTAACGAGATTTCTCATCATTAGTGGACAGGGTAGCTATATCATTTAATTTAGTAAGATGTGCCACAACAGTTTCAGATTCACAGCCATGAAAAGGATCAGATTCAACCAAAGTAATTATATCAGGATCAACAGAGAATTCATAATCCTTATCAGTAACACAGATAGGTGAAGTAGCAAAAGCAGGGTCAGGTTTCATTCTAGCATTAAGAGATTGCTGCTTCCATTTAGCTAATAACCTCTTGAGCTCGTATCTATCTTTGCAAGCTAAAATAGCTAGAGCAGCTTCTTTTTCAAAAACATAACCCTCAGGAATAACAGATGATTCATATTTATTAGGGGAAGAGTCTTCATCATCACTTCCATCAATATTATCGGTTTCAATATTTTCATTCTCTCTAACCCTAGCAAGTTGTTCATCAAGGAATTCACCAAGTGGCACAGTAGTATCAAGCATAGAAGTAGTTTCATCATAAGTATCATGCATAGCAGAAGTGGCACCATCAATAACATGCGACATATCAGAACAAATAGCAGAAGCAGGTTTAGGTGTCGCAAGCTTACTCAAAACAGAAGGTGAATCAAGTGCAGAGCTAGATGGCAGTTCCTTACCTCCCCTCGTGGTTGAGTGATAAATCTTGGTTTTTGGATCTCTCAAGTTCTTCATAATGATAAGAAGATATAAATCCCAAGTGACTCAAAGAATACAGCTATGCTCCCCGGCAACGGCGCCAGAAAATAGTCTTGATAACCCACAAGTATAGGGGATCGCAACAGTTTTCGAGGGTAGATTATTCAAGCCAAATTTATTGATTCGACACAAGGGGAGCCAAAGAATATTCTCGAGTATTAGCAGCTGAGTTGTCAATTCAACCACACCTGGAAACTTAATATCTGCAGCAAAGTATTTAGTAGCAAAGTAATATGATAGTAGTGGTAACGGTAGCAAAAGGTAATGATAGCAAAAGTAATGTTTTTGGTATTTTGTAGTGATGATAGCAATAGCAACGAAAAAGTAAATAAGCGGAGAACAATATATGGAAAGCTCGTAGGCAATGGATCGGTGATAGAGAATTATGTCGGATGTGGTTCATCATGTAACAGTCATAACCTAGGGTGACACAGAACTAGCTCCAATTCATCAATGTAATGTAGGCATGTATTCCGAATATAGTCATACGTGCTTATGGAAAAGAACTTGCATGGCATCTTTTGTCCTACCTTCTCGTGGCCGCGGGGTCCTAGCAGAAAATAAGGGATATTAAGGCCTCCTTTTAATAGAGTACCGGACCAAAGCATTAACACATAGTGAATACATGAACTCCTCAAACTACGGTCATAACCGGTAAGTATCCCGATTATTGTCACTTCAGGGTTAACGGATCATAACACATAATAGGTGCCTATAGACTTGCAAGATAGGATCAAGAACTCTCATATATTGATGAAAACATAATAAGTTCAGATCTGAAATCATGGTACTCGGGCCCTAGTGACAAGCATTAAGCATAGCAAAGTCATAGCAACATCAATCTCAGAACATAGTGGATACTAGGGATCAAACCCTAACAAAACTAACTCGATTACATGATAAATCTCATCCAACCCATCACCGTCCAGCAAGCCTATGATGGAATTACTCACACACGGTGGTGAGCATCATGAAATTGGTGGTGGAGGAAGGTTGATGATGACGATGGCGACAGATTCCCCTCTCCGGAGCCCCGAACGGACTCCAGATTAGCCCTCCGAAGAGGTTTTAGGGCTTGGCGGCGGCTCCGTATCGTAAAACGCGATGAATCCTTCTCTGATTTTTTTCTCCCCGAAAGCAAATATATAGAGTTGGAGTTGAGGTCGGAGGAGCTCCAGGGGCCCACGAGGTAGGGGGTGCGCCCTAGGGGCAGGCGCGCCCCCCACCCTCGTGGCTAGGGTGTGGGCCCCCTGGTCTTCATCTTTTGCAAGGATTTTTTATTATTTCTGAAAAGATGTTCCGTGAAGTTTCGGGTCATTCCAAGAACTTTTGTTTCTGCACATAAATAACACCATGGCAATTCTGTTGAAAACAGCGTCAGTCCGGGTTAGTTCCATTCAAATCATTCAAGTTAGAGTCCAAAACAAGGGCAAAAGTGTTTGGAAAAGTAGATACGACAGAGACGTATCAGCGGCCAGGATTATAGGGGCCTTGCTCCTGAGGGAATTTCTGGCGCTGCGCGTGGCCCTGCTGCAAGCCCGTTCGCGCCCATTGTGGGAACCCAGGAATGAAGAGGACAAGGTTCGCCTGAGCTCGGAGGCCTTGTCCGGCGAGGAGCTGACTGCAGCTCTCCGCCTCCTGGTCGGGGATGATCAGGAGTATCCTCCGAATGTCTTCACTCCCTTGTTCCACCACAAGGATAGTGCGCTGATCGTGGCCTCCAAGCCGACCTTCGATGGGCGGGGACTGGTGCCGCCGGTGCTCAACGGGGGCCCAGTGTCGCCGACGCCAGTGGAGCTGTCTTCTGGTGAGTCCCATGAGGAAGAAGAGGAGGAGGAAGTCTCGGAGGTGACCCCCAAAGGGACGGGGGAGACCTTCCCCCTGAGTAAGGCTTACATCCTCCGCGCCTTCCCTGACGATGACGAGGTCAACATTTCCCAGAAGAAGGAGGAACTGCCTGTGATCCCAACGAGGAGCAGGTCAGCGCTGGTCCTTCGAGATTCTGCTGCTGCTCCGGTGCCGGCTGGAGCCGCTTCCGGTTCAACTGCCGCTCCTGCTTTAGCTTCTGGAGCAGGTGCGCCCACGCCCCGGGTCACGACGCTCTTCGGCTTCAAGCTCAACAAGCGGAAGGTGGACTACGTTGCTGTAGACCAGTAAGTGCCCTGCCTTGCCTTCTTCCTGCTGCTGATGCTCATTTTCGACTCTCTTTGCTTGATGTGTAACCAGGCTGTCGTCTGCGGTGAAGAGGAGAAGGGAGAGCGAGGTGGTGGTGCTTGAGTCCGCGTCGCCTCCTGCGGCCCGAGCGTCGCTCCGATTCGGCGGTCCGAGCGTCGTCCGAGGCTGGCTTCACTCCGATTCGGCGGTCCGAGCGTCGCTGAGCCAGGCCGTGGCGGCCTCCGAGAAGGAGAAGCGAGCCGCCGCCAAAGCTGTGGCCGATCGTGAGGCGGCATTGAAGGACGCCGAGGCCACCCGCGGCCGCTGCCGAGAGCTGGAGGACGAGCTGAAGGGCCTGCGCGACCATCATGCGAAGAAGCACGCAGCCGCCTGGCGAAGGAGGAGGAGATGAAGGCCCGAGAGGATGCCATCAAGGGCCGTGACGCCGAGCTGGGGGAGCTAGCAAAGGCGTAGGCAGCGGAGCGCAACCGGCTGGAGGAGTTGGAGCGGAAGGCGAGGGCGAAGGAGGCCGACCTTGACGCCAAGGCGAGGGTCCTTGCCGAAGACCGCGCAGCCTTCTCGACCCTCAAGGAGAGGTCCCACGTGGCATTGAAGACAATGTACGAGAAGGGCTTGGAGAAGCCACTGGCCAGCGATGAGGATGGCCCTGCTCAGCTGCTTCCCTTCCTGGTGAAGGCGCTCGAGGAGGTCATGGAAGGCATTGGTCCTATGGCGGAGGTAGAGGCTCGCGTCCTTTCCTCAGCCGCACTGACACGGGTCTTCAGCCACCTGCACCTTCGCGACCCCAGTGCTCGTCTTGATGAGCTGCTGGAACCTGTAGCTGACGAACACTGTGCGGCTGCCGCCGCGGCCGTGAAGGGTCAAGTGGAAGCCTTGCTGAAGAAGTTTGACGCCTTCGCCCCCGCGCCCTCGACCAGTGATGCAGGTGAAGGCAATGCTACCCATGAGGGGGCACCTTTTGCAGGTGCCGGCGGTGTCCAGGGGTGACTTGCGGCTGCTTTCCTGCTTTATTCCTGCAACATGTACCATGCCTCGTGGAGGCGTTAAACTTGCGTTTGATATTGTGAGAACAATATGTATTGTAATATTTGCTTTGAGATTTTGCGCTTTTCTTCCTATTTTCTTTGTGTTCTGCGTCGGCAGAGCCCGGCCCCGCGCATACCTCAACCGCTGTTGGGCCGACCGGAAACCAGGACGGACCAAGGAGCGAGGGGCTACGTGACCAGTTAGGCACTTGAGTCACGATGCTCAGGAGTCCCCCTTGACGCGGAAACAGCCTATAGGAAGGATACACGAGGATAGGTTAATGTTCTACGTCGGCAGAGCCCGGCTCTGCGCATACCTCAACCACCGTTGAGCCGACCGGAAACCAGGATGGACCAAGGAGCGAGGGGCTACGTGACCAGTTAGGATCCTGAGTCGTGATGCTCAGGAGTCCGGGGGGCCTGGTTGGGTGGCGTACGCTTGGGCGTGACCCGAGCGCAGCCCCCGTGCCCAGCCCCCTCGCGCGGCTCTCCCGGGGGGAGGTGTTGCATTGAGGCTGGACACTGAGCTCTGGGCTTCCTGAGGTTGGTACGGCCATGGGGCCGCCCTCAGTTGTTTATCACCAGCGTGGAGCATAGTGCTTCCGCTTGTGCACGGGCATAGCCGCTCCTCGGCAGTGTCGACGGCTAGCGCGGAGCATGGTGCTTCCACTTGGGCATCGGAGGGGGACTCCCTACTGCGGAGAGCCCCCGGGGCGTGTACATCCCGGCCCTGACACGTGGCTTGCATGGCAGGGCTAGACGAGGTGTATCTGCGCACTCGTGAGCCAACGTGCACTACAAAAAAATACACTTCTATGATGATACGTGTTTGTCACGGTAGGTCACATTTTCTGTCATGCATGTACATCCATGACAAATTTATGAAAGAATGAAGATAGTCATACCTGTGTTGTCGTAGAAGTGTTCCATGACATCACCAAAATTATCATCACGGAAGTGTCCACTTCCATGACGATACATCACGCGTCACAGAAGTGCTTTCGTCAAGGGTGACCGACACGTGGCATCCACCGTAACGGAACGCCGTTAAGCTATCGAGTTCAGTTTTGGATCCGATAACCCGTTAACAGCCCGGACCAATGGGGATTTTCCACATGTAAAATTCTTATTGGCTGACGGAAACACATGTCAACTCCGCGTTGGCACAGGTGTCACTCATCCAATGGGAGAGATGCGCCTATGATATGTTGACACGTAGACCGGCCCAAAAGTGGCCCTTAAAGTTTAAATTGGCCGACCCAACTAAAGGCCCACAAGATTTTGCGGTCCATAATGGGCCAGCCTAGCAAAAGGCCATGAGATTTTGCGTATCATAATGGGCTGGCCCAGCTAAAGGCCTGCGAGATTTTGCGGGCCATAATGGGCCGGCCCAGCTAAAGGCCTGTGAGATTTTGCGGACCATAATGGGTCGGCCCAGCTAAAGGCCCAACATTCTCAGTTAAGGCCCGTACGGCTAGTGTGAAATCGACCCATCAACGGCCTATCCTAAACTTGTCATCATCGTGGCCCATGGTCACTTCTGGCCCGTTAACAGTCCGCTAAGTGTATGGGCCGAATTACGCCCCAGTGTATTTCCGGCCTGTTAAATGTCCTACTTCATTTGGGTCCATTTACAGGCTATTGAAACCTTTGGCCCATAAACGACCGTGAAGGATTTGGGTCCTATTCGGCCATGTATGACATTCTATCTGTTAGAGGCCCACTATAGATTTGGGCCACATTCGGCTTGTTGTGATTTTCGTCCTGTTAACGTCGGACGAAATCCATGGGCCATATGCGGCCCAACGTCACATCGGACCATTAACGGCCCATATAAAAATGACGATAATCCAGCCCGACCGAACTTCCGGCCTGTTAAAGGCCCGTGTATAGGTCGGCACATTTACGGCCCGTCCGAATTTCGGCCTGTGAAAGATTCGCATCGTAAATGGGCCCAATCTCACTTTCGGTATTTTATAGGCCCATGTTTTTTATGGGATCGAGATATTTACACCTGTAAACGACCTATTGTTACTGAGGGCCCAAATTATGTTTAGGCATGTTAAAGGCCCACTATGGGCACAGGCCTACTAGAAAAATATGAATCTTATGCTGATTTTGGCCTAGATATTTTTAGTGGGCTACATGCAAATTTCGGCCCATAATCGTTTTCAGCCCAATTGGATTGGGCTCGACGAATGTTGGCATGTTGGGCTCCTATGAAGCTTTCGGCCGAATACATTACTAAGATAAACCTACACTATACAAAAATAGCGTCATAATTATTGTAGCCTTTGGTAGCAGCATAAATGTTGTATCACAACAAAAGGCATGTTGGCATAAAGTTTACAGTCCTTGCAGATAAAAGCACCATCTGATGTATAGAAGCACATATCATTTGACCTGAGTGCTAATGCTTCAGGCTGTAGGATCTGATGGAGCAGCACGATCTTCACCTTTTTTCCGCCATTGCTCTTGAACAACGAAGTGAATGTCTGATAGTCTGGTTTCAAAACCATTCATATCTTGATGACATTTTTCAACCACTATTCTTGTTTCCAAAATGACGTCCATTAGGGATTGGACTTGTGTCTGGAGCATAGATATATCACTCTGTCTAGTAGGAAGATTTTGTTCAGTAGGCGATTTGGACGAGGTTACCTTGACAACCAACCCAGAATTACACAGGAAGGTGCTTTTTGCACTATTAGTGGAGAGATACTGACGCACTGCAGCAAGAGGTGACATTGTGCCTGTGGTAGCCTCGTCACCTTCAGGTGGTTGTGGCTGTTCAATCATTTTCCTCACATATGTCCATGTAGCATGCCTACTGTATTGTCTATTTCCTCACATTCGTTGACATCTAAGGATAAAGAGACATGGTTTAAAGTAGGATGAACATAGTATGACATCATTCATATCATGGGCAAACAGATATAAAACAAACAGGCTATTTTATCATTGTGTGCACGTGAACATAACAACTAGAATACAGATCAAGACCAAAAGAATATACTTCATCTATTTTAAACCATGTAAGGTGAAATGATACGTTAAGACAACTGTGTATAAAAGTGAACAGAGTAACTAACATTGGCTGCAAACCAAGTAGTTAAATGAACACATCACAGTACCAATCAGTTCAAAGGCAGGAGGAGTAAGGACTTACAACAACGGCTTGAATTGGTGTGCTCATGCCCTTCATCTTGCTGGTGTGGCAATCCTTGAAGATTTGCACTGCATTCGGTTCAGGTTCTTTTTGGTCTGCACAGGCTTTCCTCTGTATTTGGAACAAGTCAATATAGATATGATAATATGGAACAGTAAAAAGAAGGAAGTAGCATCTATTTACAAGAGCCTCGCAGTGTGCAATATAGCTACGAGATCCTGTTGTCTGTTGGAATTTCACTTTAGAACGGTTGGTCTTGTTCTTCAAACAGTTAGCCTAGAAGAAGATACACTTGTAAGGCACATACATAAATACAAGTTCAATATGTGGTCTGATCAAATACATATAGCCTACCTGATACTTTGGATCAGACCAGTGTTTAACGAGGGCTTCCCAGTCTTCATCTGTAATATATTCCACTGGAGATGTTTGGGCGATTTCATTGTTAGCCTTGCCTTCAAAGTGAGATTTTCTAAGGTGGTACCGATACTGTCGCAGAGCGGACTGAAAAACATGAGTGCATGCTTGTTTAGTTGCATCATCTTTCGGATCCAACTTGAATCTCATATGTTGAAAAAAGAATGTGAGTCTTATTAGGAGGAAGCTAGAAAGTATGGGACAGAGCAAGACAATGTTACTAATTGCGATGAATAACATTACTTACAGATAAATGGTCAAGGAAGGTGTTAAAATGGGTATTGTCTTTCTCATTCATGTACTGGATCCACGTTGGGAGGATACGTGCATGACAACGACAACGGCTGCCTCTGATACTAACTTGGCTGACTCTGTAGCATCACGTGGCCTTTTTAAACCTACCTCAAAATGGATCTCCATTCTTCCTCCTTTAGATTTTGTTAATCTGTCAAGCATTATCCCTAATGTCTGTTTCCGCTTGCGTCGTGGTGCTAGTTCAACAACGAATATGGAAAGTGTTAGTGTACGTCAAACTGTGAGAGTACATATAAAGGAGCATGCAACTGCAACTTGACCCGGTCAGGTACCGTCTTGGTGTTGATGCTCATGAGGTTCATCTGATCTTGCCAAGTTCTGTTGTGTCAGCAGTGCTTCGGAAGTAGTGTTAGGTGTGAAGGCAGCTTGGGAAATGGCCAGTTCCTGAGCAAATGAACGAGTAACTCATTGAGATGCTGGTACAGTTGAAGCGGATGCTACAGCTGGTGGAGCAGGTGATACTGTGTTTGTAGATTTAGCCAGTGGACTTGGACCTTCTACTGCAGTATAAGTACCAGCAGAATCTGGATGGCAGATCCTTTTCCGTTTCACCCGACGAGTAACACCACTCCCTACTATATTATTTTCCTTGCTCTTTTTTGACTTTGCCCTGTCAAGACGTACCCACAACACAAAAGAATAAAATCGCTCTTTAGAACTCATTGATGCATGATACAGATAAGCAATACTTTGATGTAAGACAACCGTATGAGGATGGAATATGTAAGAAAAATAGGACGACATGACATATTCACAGCTACGATGTGTAAAATAAGCAGAAGGATTTTCAAGAAAATAGAAGTAATGCAAGCTAGACACCATATGAAAGATGCAACCAATATTACTCTGCCAAGTTAAAAGTGTCTTCTCATAAGTGGAAATTCGAAAAATTAGAAGCAATACAATGCAGAAATCAATGCAAGATGCAACCACTATCAAACTGCCATGTTAAAACTGTCCAATCATGAGTGACTAATGCGGGATACACAGCATCAGTACTTTGATGTAAGAACATGGTATGATAGACAGATGCAGTGTATTCTAGACACAGAACGCCATGTCATATGCACATGTATAACATATGAACTCAGCAGGTGCAATTTAATCAAAATAGAAGAAATACAGGCTAGACAACATATGAAACATGAAACCAATTATCACACTATTAACTTAGAGCAAGCACATGCGATGGTGGAGTACGGGAGATGAACTCATCATGTAGACTTGGGACTTCAACTTCATTAGCAGTAGCAGTGACAAATCTAGAGAGTCTCTGTTTGCGTCGGTGCGGAGGACCACAGACATCCCCTAACTTACTCTTTTCCTTCCTATTTTCTGATATTGCCTTATGAAGTCAAAACCACAAGAAGATGAATAAAATTAGCTTTGCATAACTGGTTGATGCATGATACAGACGAACACTACTTTGATGTAAGGCAAGCGCATGATAGGAGGATGGAATATATACAAAAAGGACAGCATTTCATATTCACACGTACGATAGGAGGATGGAATATGTGTGAAAAAATAGTAAGCGGAAGGCATTTCAACAAAATTAGAAGAAATGAAAGCTAGGAACCATATGAACATGCAACCAATATCACACTATCAGGTAAAAAGTGTCTCATCGTAAGTGCCATTTCAAGAAATTAGAAGCAGTACAAGCTAGAAGACAATGCAAGATGCAACCTACATCACAGTCGCAAGTTAAATGTGTCTTATCGGTAAGTGATCGTTGCAGGTATAAGTTGTAAGCTATGCAGATGCAATTCAACATAATCAGAAGCAATACAAACTAGACATCATACAGAAAACGCAACCACATATAACAGTTCCATGTTAGAGCAAGCACCTGTGATGGTGGAGTAGGGGAGATGTGATCATCATGTACACGTATGTTCTAGAAACAGGAACACATGTCATATTCACAGGCATTATGTGTAAAGTAAGCAGATGCAATTCAACAAAGTTAGAAGCAATACAAGCTAGACATCATATGCAAGATGCAACCACATATAATAGTGCCAAGTTAGAGCAAGCACCTGTGATGGTGGAGTAGGGGAGATGTGCTCATCATCTACACAGCTACGTTGACTGTCTAGCCTTGCCTTGTCTTGCAAATCTTGTTGGGAGGATGGCGGAGTAGAATCTGTAGAGAACCTCCGTTTTAGTTTCTCGGAAGGACCACCATCATCCAATGCCTTGCCAATTTCCTTCAGCTTTATTGATTTTGCATTGTGAGGTCAAACCGACAAGAAAAAAGAATATAATTCGCTCTTCAGAACTCATTCATGCATGATACTGATGAACACTACTCTGAAGAAAGGCAAAGTCATGATACGAGGATGGAATATGTACGAAAAAATGGACGGCTTGACATATTCACACCTATGATGTGGTAACTAAGCAGAAGGCACTTCAACAAATTAGAAGCACTGCAAACTAGACACCATATGAAAGGTGCAATCAATATCACTCTGCCAAGTTAAAACTGTCTCATCATAGGTGGCGTTCATCAAACTAGAAGCAATAAATGCTATAAATCATATTCAAGACGCAAACCAATATCACATTGTCAACTTAAAGGTGTTCCATAATAAGTGACTGATGCAGGATACACAAGAAGAGTAGTTTCATGTAAGAACATGGTGTGATAGACAGATATAGTATGTTCCAAAAACAGGAAAGCATGTCATATTCACATGTATCATGTGTAAGCTAAGCAGATGCAGTTTACACTAATTAGGAGCAATACAAGCTAGACACCATATGCAACATGCAACCAGATATCACACTGCCAAGTTAAAGCAAGCACCTTGGATGGTGGACTAGGGGAGCGGAGACTTGGACATTGTAATGCACTATCAGCACAAGGAGAATCGGTATAGATGCTCCGTTTACATTGCTGCAGAGGACCACCATCATCGCCTTCCTTACTCTTTTCCTTCCTCTTTCTTGATTTTTCCTTGTCAAGTCAAACCCACAAGAAAAAGGAATAAAATTTTCTCTTCAGAACTCATTGATGCATGATACTGACGAACACTACTTTCATGTAAGGCAGCCACATGATAGGAGGATGGAATATGTATGAAAAACATGACGGCGTGACATATTGACATGTATGATGTATAAATTGTAAATTAAGCACAAGGTGCTTGAACTTGTTAGAATCAATGCAAGCTAGAAACCATATGAAAGATGAAACCAATATCACTCTGCCAAATTAAAAGGGTGCCCTAACAAATGTATTTGACCAAATTAGAAGCAATACATGGCAATAGGCTAGAAATAATATGCAATATGCAACGAATAAAGGTGACTCATCGTAAGTGATTGATGCAGGATACAGAAGAGAGGTAGTTTCATGTAAGAACAAGGTTAACACAGATGTAGCGTGTACCAAAAATAGGAAGGCATGTCATATTCACAGGTATAATGTGTAAACTAAGCAGATGCAATTTACCCTAATTAGAAGTATTATAAGCTAGACACCGTATGCAACATGCAACCACATATAGCATTGTGAAGTTAGAGCAAGCACCTGTGATGGTGGTGTGGGGGAATTGCGGTCATCAACTAGAGAGCTACGTTGACTATCTTTATTTAGCCTTGCTGTTTCTTGAGAATCATGTGGGGAGGATGACACTGCACTCTTTAAACGAGTATGGCGTCTCACAGTAACCCACCCGGGTGACTATTTCATCATAAATGGTTGACGAGGGATACAAAAGAGCATTAGTTTGATGTACGAACATGGTTAATAGACATGTGTAGTACTCCCTCCGTTCGGAATTACTTGTCACAAAAATGGATGTATCTACAACTAAAATACATCTAGATACATTCATTTCTTGGACGAGTAATTTCCAACGGAGGGAGTATGTATCAAAAACAGGAAGGCATGTCATTATCAAAGGTATAATGTGTAAAGTAAGCAGATGCAATTTAACCAAATTGGAAGCAATACAAGCTAGACACCATATGCAACATGCAACCACATTTGACAGCGCGAAGTTAAAGAAAGCACCTGGGATGGTTGTGTGTGGCAATTGAGATCATCAACTGAAGAGCTAAGTTTACTGTCTCCAACTGCTGACACTGCATCCTTTAGAGCGCTGAAACGCTTAGTGCTTATCTTCGAATTACACTGGAGCGACTTATGTCTTTTCTTTTCAGCATTCATCAACATTGCGTCGGAGTCTGAAATACCCATGCATAAAAAAAATAATATGAGTATGGGTGAAGTGTGTGCACAATTAGTACAGTGTAAAGGTAGCAG
This sequence comes from Triticum urartu, assembly GCF_003073215.2. Classification (NCBI taxonomy): domain Eukaryota; kingdom Viridiplantae; phylum Streptophyta; class Magnoliopsida; order Poales; family Poaceae; genus Triticum; species Triticum urartu. Next base: position 504,179,946 of record NC_053024.1, read on the forward strand.
ATAGCAGGTCGGTGAGAAATAAATGACGGGAGACATATGATAGCTCTGCAACATGCATGGCACACTAAATTACTACAGGATTCTATGAAAATAACATTCGACTGAAAACAAATAGGCCAGTCCATTTTTTCTGCACCGTCCGATGTACAAAGAACGGGAAGATCGCCTTCATCTACCTCTAGCCAGTCAGTGTTGACGATCTTCCTCGAAATGGCAGCGACCACCGGTGGAGTCCCCTGCCCGCGCCCTCCCCTCGACCTCACCGCACCACTGTGCTTGGCACCGCCCCCCGGCAATCCATTCAAGCCCCGCCGACCTCTAGATCGGGCGCAAGCAGCTCCTGCGCCCCACACCCCTATGATAGACACCGATGCGCCGCTTCCCCGGTGAACAGGTGGACTAGGTGCTCCGCGCGCCTAAGCGGGTGCTGCTTCTTTTAATTGCGGTTCGACTGACCCTGAATTGAAATCCAGGCGGGCTACTGACCTCTAGAAAAGGTGAAATAGTAAAGGGAGGAAACCTTGTGCATTTAGTATCACGAAGAAGATGAATTAAGAAGCGCTCAACTAGTTTCTTTCGTGGGATGAATACGGTGTGAGCAGAGATGTAAGCTTTGCACGAATAAGGGAAGAGGAGTACCTCTTTCTGCTGGTAGTGATGTGTCCTCCTTCTGTTTTTCCAACGATCTTCTTGTGGTTCGCTGGAAACGAGAAGCTGTGGAGGACGGTGCAGCCTTGGACGAACCCATGGCCAAGTTGTTGAGTATGGTGCGGTGGCCGTCTGTCGGCGGCAGGGAAGCAGATCCGAGGTGGCGAACAACGACGTAGCAGGAACAACTCCGGTGCGGTGGACGGTTGTGACAGTGCAGCGACAGTAGTGAGGTGCAGGATGGCATGGTCGGAGTAGTTCTGGTACGGCGCACGTCGGCGTCGACGTCGTGGAGGCAGCTCTACATCGGCTTCAGTTGCTAAGTCCTTGAGGGCGTTGCGGTTGCGATTGCGTTGGACGACGACGTCGGGGTACCGGCTCCAGCGTGATGGACGAGGGCGGCGGTGGATTGGGCGCTATGGGGTGGAGGACGGAGGAGGCTGGGGTTTCACGGCTGGTGGAGAGGGCATTTTGGCGCCCATGGTGTATGAATGGGGAAACGGGGGGAGGCGGGGAACTAAGGGGGAACAATGTTTCGGTTTGGGACGCGCTTGTTTGAAATTTGGGGAAAGTTACAAACTTTGCCCCCATCTAAAATTTCGGACATATTGCGGGTTGGGGGTAGGAAAGTAATCTCAGGCGGGATAGATTTCGGCCGAGCGCATGGGTGTTTATGCGCCCAGGGCGTATGAATGCTTCTCGGAAGTGGTTGAGACTGGCGTCTTGGTGAAGTTACAAACCTACCCCGGTGGACATCGGGCCGATAGGCTACACGGGCTAGAGTCAGGACAGTAATTTCCTACCACCAAACATTAGTCTCGCGCGGTTTCGGGTGACCAGAGGCCTATTTGGCGCTTCGTTCAATATTTGGGCGCAGAAGCATTGTCGGATGTGGGGTTCCGGCAAACCCTTAAGGTTCGAACACTAGGTGCGCACGAAGTCTTTCCTTTCCACCAATCTACGCCCTAGCTCGCTAAGATCTCGCGGACGAACTCAACGAACTCGCAACACAGAAAGAAACAAGATTTATACTGGTTCGGGCCACCGTTGTGGTGTAATACCCTACTCCGGTGTGGTGGTGGATTGCCTCTAGGGCTAATGATGAACAGTACAAGGGAAGAGCAGCCTCCTGAGGTTGAGGTGTTCTTGAGCTAGGTGAGATTGTGTGTGTGAGGATGGTCTGAATGATTCGTCCCGTGCTAAGGTGGTGGCTAGTCCTATTTATATTGGCCCTGGTCCTCTTCCCAAATATCGAGCGGGAAGGGAGCCAACAATGGCGAGCCAATTTGAAGGGGGACAACTAGTACAAGCTATCCTGACAAAAGTGGTATTCGCCTGTGAAAAGCTCTGTGGTGACACCGTCTTGGGCTCCACGATGACCTCCGTTTTGCCGTCCTCTTGGTCTTGGTCTCGTTGCACCAATATAGCAACCTTTGCCTGATGCCTCGGTACTCTTCGCCTGTGCTGGCCTCCTTAGCACCAAAGAGGAAACTAGGACGCTGCGCGCCCTGGCGCCCGCCTGGTGTCGTGCGTCACGGCTCATGTCGCCAGGGTCTCGTGAGGTTTGCCCCGCCTTGATATCTCCGCTCCTCGTGAGCCTTCCTGGCTAGGCCACTCTAGAGGAGGCCTTGCGTCGTCCGCCTCGCGAGGCTTGGACCCTCGCGAGGGTCTTGGATGCTTTGTTGGTGAAGATGGGTCGTACGGCCTGTAGGCTCAGCCACGCCGCGGGCCGCAGGCAGGCAAGTCTGGGGACCCCTGTTCCCAGGATGCCGATAGTAGCCCCCGGGCCCAAGGTGCACTCGGGCTTGGCTTCGCGGAGAAGCCAAGGGCCAAGTTTAGAGAACCGCAGGCTCCAAAAGCATGTGGCCTCGATTGACGCGTGGTGGATGATTGGACGTGGGCGTCTCCGCTTCCCCACGTTGCCTCGGCAACTACTTGACTTGACAAAAGGCTGGCGCAGGCAGCGTTCACCTTCATTGCTTATTCCTTGCCTCGCTCCAGATCCACTTTCTCGCTCTTCGCCGCCGCTACCTACAGATCTGCTCCGGCGTTGCTCTGCATCAGCCGCCCATGGTGCCGCGCAAGGTCAAGACTTCCTCGGCTCCGGCTTGGTACGAGCCCGCTCTTGAGGCGCCCACTGTCACAGAGAAGAGCCTTGCCTCCGTGCGCCTGCTGACGGCGGGAGAGAGCAACGAGTGGGGGAAGACGGAGCTCCGGCTTGCCTCCGATGAGCCGGAGCCTGAGGGGAGAACTTCTTCCCCTTATTTTCGAGCAGCGTCGTCGTCGGGTTGGTTCCTCCCTTCTCTGATTTCTTTTATGAAGTCATCGACCACTATGGGCTGCAAGCGTTGCATCTCCATCCCAACTCTGTCCTCCTCCTGTCCATCTTTTCCTACTATTGTGAGGCATACCTGGGCATGATGCCGTCCGTGGCGCTCCTACGCCATTTCTTCTTCCTCCGCGTCAGTGAGGGTCACATCTCTGGATGCGCCAACTTCGTTGCGTCCGGCAAGGCCAACTCGATCTCGAGCACCGGGAAGAGGGCCGACAATATTCGATCCAAATGGGTCATGATGGATGCCAAGCTCGCCCATCCACGCCTGATGTTGCCGACGGAGGCGCCCCGATAGGGCAAGGAGTGGCCCAAGGAGGAGCTTGTCGACGAGCGGGCATCATCAGTGTTGGGACAGATGATGACTGACCTGAAGCCGGGCAATGCGAGGGTGGCCAAAATAACGGGAGCGATGCTCCTAAGGGAGTTCTTGACGCTGCAGGTTGCCCCACTACAGGCGCGCGGGCGCCCCTTCTGGGAGCTTGAAGAAGGGGAAAACAAGGCCCGCCAGAGGCTGGGGGACCTGCCTGACGACGAACTGGACGCCGTCCTGCGTCTCATAGTCGGAGACAACCAGGAGTACCCGCCTAGCACCTTCATTCCCCTGTTCCAACGCAGGGACTGGGAGGAATTCGTCGCCTCCAGGCCGACTATTGATGCGCACGGGCTGGTGCCGCCGGTGTTTTTGGGAGCTCCTACGGCGCAGAAACCGGTGGAGGTGTCTTCTGGCGAGTCCCGCGGAGAGGGGGAAGAGGAGGTGGACTCAAAGAAGACCCCAGAAGAGGTGGGGGAGACTTCCCCTCTGAGCAAGGCCGAGATTCTCCACGCCCTTCCTGATGATGCCGAAGCCAACGCCTACCAAGGGGAGAAGGAGCAACCCCTCATCCCGACGAAGGGTAGGTCGTCGCTGGTGGTCCGTGGTGCCGCCTCCACCCCTACACCTCCTGAGGCTGGATCCGGTTCTACCTCCGCACCGCATGTCGCCGCCGGAGCCCGAACGCCTGCCCCTCAGGTCCCGATGCTGTCGGGCCTCAAGCTTCACAAGCGAAAGGTGGAGTACTTCGCGGTGGACCGGTAGGTGTTTCGAGCTTCGCTTTATCCCTGCCGGTACTTGTTATTTCTTGACACTCGCCCTTGGTTGATCAGGCCGGCATCTTCGGCGAAGAAGAGGAAGGATAATATGGCGGCCGTGCCTCCCTCCGCAGAGAAAGGAGCCAGCAGCGCCCGCATCTCCCCAGCCCGATCGTCCTCGCGGGGTCAAGAGGAACATCACCACGTGGAATCAGCCCCCATGGCCCTGTTGGCTCTGGAGGTGCCGACGCTTGGCGCGGCCGACGAGGTCCTAGCTGCTCCGGGGCGCGCGGTCTCCCAAGCCCTGGTGATGGCGTCGCTTCCTCCCATTGCTGCACCTCCACTCCCTGGTTCTTCTGCTCCTGCTGTCGTCTTGGAGCGTGCCCTTTCAGAGATGACCCAACTGCAGGCGGATCTCCTGAGCGCTGACCCGTGCCTGGTGGTCGGGCGTCTGGAGTTGGCCTTCGGTTGGCTTCATTCTGACCTGGAGGTTCACGCGGCGCTGCGCTAGGCTGACGCGGCTTCTGAGAGGGAGAAGCAAGGAGCCGCCGGCGCTGCAGCCGATCGCGAGGCGGCGCTGAAATATGCCAAGGCCGCTCGTGACCGCTGCCAAGCGCTGGAGGGCAAGTTGCAGAGCCTGTGTGACAAGCACGCCGAAGAGGTACGCCGCCGCCAAGCAGAGGAGGAGGAGATGAAGGCCCGGGAGGAAGTCGTCAAGAGCCGTGATGCTGAACTGGCGGAGCTGGGGAAGAAGCAGGCTGCCGAGCGCAACCGGTTGGAAGAGTTGGAGCGGAAGATGGGGACGAGGGAGGCCAATCTTGACGCCAAAGCGTGAGTCCTGGCTGAAGACCATGTGGCCTTCGCCGATCTCGAGAAGAGATCTCGCAAGGCGCTGAGGACGCTCTACGAGCACGGCCTGGAGAAGCTGCTGGACACCGACGAGGACGACCCTGCCCAGCTGCTTCCTCTCGTGGTGAAGGCACTTGAGGAGGTCATCGATGGTCTCGGTCCCATGGCGGAGGCAGAAGCTCGCGTCCTGTCTTCAGCCGCACTGACTCGCGTCCTCAGCCATTTGTACCTCCGCGACCCCAACGCCTGCCTTAACGCGCTGCTGGAGCCTGTGGCTGAAGATCACCTCAAAGCCGCCGCCACAGCTGTTCAAGGTCAAGTGGAGGCTTTGCTGGGGAAGTTCCGCGGATTTGTCTCCGATCCTCTGTCTGGCGATGCCGTGGATCCTGCGGCTGACGTTGAGAACATCGTCGCCCACGGGGGAGCACCTTCCGCAGGCGATGGCGATATCCAGGGGTGACCTACGGCTATTCTTCCCGTTTCGTTCCTGTAACATATATCAGGCCTCGTGGAGGCGTTTAGACTTTTCATTTGGTATTGTGAGAACAATATGCTTGTAATATTTGCTTCGAGATTTTGCGTTTTCCTTCCTATTTGCTTTGTTCTGCATCGGTAGAGCCCGGCCCCGTGCATACCTCAACCGCCATTGGGCCGACCGGAGACCAGGACGGCCCAAGGAGTGAGGGGCTACATGACCAGTTAGGCTCCTGAGTCACGATGCTCAGGAGTCCCCCTTGACGCGCAAACAGCATATAGGGAGAGTTCGTGAGGATATATTAATGTTCTACGTCAGCAGAGCCCGGCCCCGCGCATACCTCGACTGCCATTGGGCCGACCGGAGACCAGGATGGACCAAGGAGTGAGGGGCTACGTGACCAGTTAGGCTCCTGAGTCACGATGCTCAGAATTCCCCCTTGACGTGTAAACAATTTCCATACCTGCCCTCGCCGAGGCCTCGGGAGGGGCGCGCGATGCCCAGGTCTAGGGGACCTGGTTGGGCGGCGTGCGCTTGGGCGTAACCCGAGCGCAGCCCCCGTGCCCAGCCCCCTCATGTGGCTCTCCCGAGGGGAGGCGTTGTGGTGAGGCTGGGCGCTGAGCTCTCAGCTCCCTGAGGTTGGTACGACCGTGGGGCCGCCCTCAGTTGTTTATCACCAGCGTGGAGCATAGTGCTTCTGCTTGTGCACGGGCATAGCCGCTCCTCGGCAGTGTCGTCAGCCAGCACGGAGCATGGTGCTTCCACTTGGGCGTGGGAATGGGGGGCCCCTCCGGGAGGAGCCCCCGCGGCGTATACAGCCCCGCCCTGACATGTGGCTTGCACAACACGGCTGCGAGGTGTATCTGGGCACTCGTGAGCCAGCGCGGGACTCACGAGGCCCTACCTCAAGGCGGGTTGCGCCTGGTCTTGAGTCTTGGTGACTGTATGTCCCTGCAAGGCGGTTAGATGCAAGCACTCTACGTCCTCAGGTCCCGGCCCTCGAGCGAGCTCAGCCGCCGCTGGTATGCCAGGTCGCGATGCCGTGGTCAAGGACAGGGGTGAGGGCTGGAGAGCCAGTAAGAGCTCCTGAGTCGCGATGCTCAGGAGCCCCCCTTTAACGTGCAAGCGAATTGCATAGGACGAACAGACCCGTGGTGGGCAGCAATCAAGCAGGTGATAACCATGTGCAGGTTAAGCAGGGAAGGCAAATCATCTTGGATAAATGCAGGAAGATGCATGCTGCCGGGTCCGGCCCGAGCGGCTTGGGGATGATGCAGCCTGAGGGACGCCCCCAACAAGGTAAGCTAAAGACATAAGCAAAAGGGGTACATGCCGCAGGGACGGACCCACGCGGCCCGGGAATAATGCAGCCCGTGGGGCGCTCCCAGCTAAACGAGCTTGGAAGATGTCACCTGGTTCTGTAGACGAAGTATAGTTGGTGCAGCTGAAGGCGTGCGTTGAAGAAATGACTCCTCATGAGCCGCCAGAACCCTGAGCCTCGGGAGGCTCCGAGGGTTCGGGAGGTTCCCTGAAGACCGTCTCCATCTCCTGCAGAACGGCACGGTACCTGGCTTCCTGAGCCGCCAGGACACGTCGCATGTTGCACTGATAGGCCGACACCACGCTCGGCAAGCCAAAGGGCATACGAACGTAGCTGTGCGGCGGGCCCTCCCAGCGGCCCACACGCGAAGGCCAGAAACGCTCCTGAGATGCGGCCCTATTGAGCCCTGGGACGTCGATGCAGACACGCAGCCCAGCATCCTCGCCAGGATGCGGAGCTGCGCCCCGTGGGCGGCTGTTGCCGCACATAGCTCTTGCTTCTTGCAGTTCCTGGGTGGTCTTGGTGATGAACTCCTGAGTGGTGGGCACTCCTGAGTGGTGGGCACTCCTTGCCCTGTGCTCTCCTAAAGGTCATGTGCCGCGAAGCACGCTTCCAAGTGGTTCCCAAGCGCCTTCCTCGTGAGGTTGGAAAGGTCTGAGGCCCTCCAGAAGAGAGCCCCCAAGCCCTGCCTGAGGAGGGCGCCGGGCGCGCCTTCCTATGCGACGGAGGGAGGCGCCCCTGGAGCGGGCGCTGGTCCTGACGTGCCTTCTACCGTGATGCCGTCCTCCTGAGGTCCTGCACGGCGCAACTTCTGTTGGGGAACGTTGCAGAAAACAAAAATTTTCCTACTCGTTTCACCAAGATCCATCTAGGAGTTCATCTAGCAACGAGTGATTAGATGCATCTACGTACCTTGTAGATCGCGAGCGGAAGCGTTCAAAGAACGGGGATGATGTAGTCGAACACGACGTGATTCAAATCACCGATGATCAAGCACCGAATGGACGGTGCCTCCACGTTCAACACACGTACGGAATGGATGACGTCTCCTCCTTTCTTGATCCAGCAAGGGGGGAAGAGAGGTTGATGAAGATCCAGCAGCACGACGGCGTGGTGGTGGATGCAGGGCGTCACAGTAGCAGGGCTTCGCCTATACTACGAGAGAGAGACGTAACGGGGAGAGAGGAAGCACCAAAGGCTGAGGTATGAAATTCATCCTCTCCCCCACTATATATAGGAGGGCCAAGGGGGGGTGGTGCGCAGCCTAGGAGATCCAATCTCCTAGGTGCGGCGGCCAGGGGAGGGTCCCTCCCCCCCAAGGCACCTCGGGGTGCCTTTCCACCACTTGGACTCCTCCGTGGTGGAAAACCCTAGGCGCATGGCCTAGTAGGGCTGGTGCCCTGCCCATGAAGGCCAAGGCGCACCCCCTACCAGCCCAATGTGGCCCCCCGGACAGTGGCCCCCACCCGGTGGGCCCCCGAGACTCCCCGGTGTCCCGGTACAATACCGATAACCCCGAAACTTGTCCCGATGGCCGAAACAGCACTTCCTATATATAATTCTTTACCTCCGGACCCATCCGGAACTCCTCGTGACGTCCGGGAATCTCATCCGGGACTTCCGAACAACCATTCGGGTTACTGCCATACAACATATCTTCATAACCCTAGCGTCACCGAACCTTAAGTGTGTAGACCCTACGGGTTCGGGAGACAAGCAGACATGACGGAGACGGACTCTCCAGTCAATAACAACACGGGATCTGGATACCCATGATGGCTCCCACATTCTCCACGATGATCTCATCGGATGAACCACGATGTCGAGGATTAATCAAACCCCGTATACAATTCCCTTTGTCTATCGGTATGTTACTTGCCCGAGACTCGAATCGTCGGTTATCCCATACCTTGTTCAGTCTCGTTACCGCAAGTCCACTTTACTCGTACCGTAATGCGCATGATCCCGTGATCAACCACTTGGGTCACCTTGAGCTCATAATGAATGATGCATTACCGAGTGGGCCCAGTGATACCTCTCGTTATCCAGAGTGACAATCCCAGTCTCGATCCGTGTCAACCCAACAGACACTTTCGGAGATACCTGTAATGCACCTTTATAGTCACCCAGTTACGTTGTGACGTTTGATACACCCAAAGCACTCCTACGGTATCCGGGAGTTACACGATCTCATGGTCAAAGGAAAAGATACTTGACATTGGAAAAGCTCTAGCAAACGAACTACACGATCTTTGTACTATGCTTAGGATTGGGTCTTGTCCATCACATCATTCTCCTAATGATGTGATCCCGTTATCAATGACATCCAATGTCCATAGCCAGGAAATCATGACTATCTGTTGATCAACGAGCTAGTCAACTAGAGGCTTACTAGGGACATATTATGGTCTATGTATTCACACGTGTATTACGATTTCCGGATAATACAGTTATAGCATGAATAAAGACAATTATCATGAACAAAGAAATATAATAATAATGCTTTTATTATTGCCTCTAGGGCATATTTCCAACAGTCTCCCACTTGCACTAGAGTCAATAATCTAGTTACATTGTGATGAATCGAACACCCATGGAATTCTGGTGTTGATCATGTTTTGCCCTAGGGAGAGGTTTAGTCAACGGATCTGCTATATTCAGGTCCGTATGTACTTTACAAATCTCTATGTCTCCATCTTGAACATTTTCACGAATGGAGTTGAAGCGACGCTTGATGTGCCTTGTCTTCTTGTGAAACCTGGGCTCCTTGGCAAGTGCAATAGCTCCAGTGTTGTCACAAAAGAGTTTGATTGGCCCCGACGCATTGGGTATGACTCCTAGGTCGGTGATGAACTCCTTCACCCATATAGCTTCATGTGCTGCCTCCGAGGCTGCCATGTACTCCGCTTCACATGTAGATCCCGCCACGACGCTCTGTTTGCAGCTGCACCAGCTCACTGCTCCACCATTCAACATATACACGTATCCGGTTTGTGACTTAGAGTCATCCAGATCTGTGTCGAAGCTAGCGTCGACGTAACCCTTTACGACGAGCTCTTCGTCACCTCCATAAACGAGAAACATTTCCTTAGTCCTTTTCAGGTACTTCAGGATATTCTTGACCGCTGTCCAGTGTTCCTTGCCGGGATTACTTTGGTACCTTCCTACCAAACTTACGGCAAGGTTTACATCAGGTCTGGTACACAGCATGGCATACATAATAGAACCTATGGCTGAGGCATAGGGGATGACACTCATCTCTTCTATCTCTTCTGCCGTGGTCGGACATTGAGCTGAGCTCAATTTCATTACCTTGCAAAACAGGCAAGAACCCTTTCTTGGACTGATCCATTTTGAACTTCTTCAAAATCTTATCAAGGTATGTGCTTTGTGAAAGACCTATGAGGCGTCTTGATCTATCTCTGTAGATCTTGATGCCTAATATATAAGCAGCTTCTCCAAGGTCCTTCATTGAAAAACTTTTATTCAAGTAGGCCTTGATGCTGTCCAAGAGTTCTTATCATTTCCCATCAAAAGTATGTCATCTACATATAGTATGAGAAATGCTACAGAGCTCCCACTCACTTTCTTGTAAACGCAGGCTTCTCCATAAGTCTGTGTAAACCCAAACGCTTTGATCATCTCATCAAAGCGAATGTTCCAACTCCGAGATGCTTGCACCAGCCCATAAATCGAGCTTTGGAGACTTGCACACCTTGTTAGCATTCTTAGGATCGACAAAACCTTCCGGCTGCATCATATACAATTCTTCCTTAAGGAAACCATTAAGGAATGCCGTTTTGACGTCCATTTGCCATATTTCATAATCATAGAATGCGGCAATCGCTAACATGATTCGGACGGACTTCAGCTTCGCTACCGGTGAGAAAGTCTCATCGTAGTCAACCCCTTGAACTTGTCGATAACCCTTAGCGACAAGCCTAGCTTTATAGATGGTCACATTACCATCCGCGTCTGTCTTCTTCTTAAAGATCCATTTATTTTCTATGGCTCGCCGTTCAACGGGCAAGTCAGTCAAAGTCCATACTTCGTTTTCATACATGGATCCTATCTCGGATTTCATGGCTTCTAGCCATTTGTCGAAATCCGGGCCCGCCATCGCTTCTTCATAGTTCGAAGGTTCACTATTGTCTAACAACATGATTTCCAAGACAGGGTTGCCGTACCACTCTGGTGCGGAACGTGTCCTTGTGGACCTTCGAATTTTAGTAGGAGCTTGATCAGAAGTATCTTGATCATCATCATTAACTTCCTCTCTAGTCAGTGCAGGCACCTCAGGAACATTTTCTTGAGTTGCGCCATTTACCGGTTCAAGAGGTAATACTTCATCAAGCTCTACTTTCCTCCCACTTACTTCTTTCGAGAGAAACTCTTTCTCTAGAAAGGACCCATTCTTGGCAACAAAGATCTTGCCTTCGGATCTGAGGTAGAAGGTATACCCATAAGTTTCTTTAGGGTATCCTATGAAGACGCATTTTTCCGACTTGGGTTCGAGCTTTTCAGGTTGAAGTTTCTTGACATAAGCATCGCATCCCCAAAATTTTAGAAACGACAGCTTAGGTTTCTTCCCAAACCATAATTCATACGGTGTCGTCTCAACGGATTTCGACGGTGCCCTATTTAAAGTGAATGCGGCAGTCTCTAAAGCATAGCCCCAAAAAGATAGCGGTAAATCGGCAAGAGACATCATAGATCGCACCATATCTAATAAAGTGCGATTACGACGTTCGGACACACCATTACGCTGAGGTGTTCCAGGCGGCGTTAGTTGTGAAACTATTCCACATTTTCTTAAGTGTGTGCCAAATTCGTGACTCAAGTATTCTCCTCCACGATCTGATCGTAGAAACTTGATTTTTCCTGTCACGTTGATTCTCAACTTCACTCTGAAATTCCTTGAACATTTCAAAGGTTTCAGACTTGTGTTTCATTAAGTAGACATACCCATATCTACTTAAGTCATCAGTGAGGGTGAGAACATAACGATAGCCACCGCGAGCCTCAACACTCATTGGACCGCACACATCAGTATGTATGATTTCCAATAAGTTGGTTGCTCGCTCCATTGTTCCTGAGAACGGAGTCTTGGTCATTTTTCCCATGAGGCATGGTTCGCACGTGTCAAATGATTCATAATCAAGAGACTCTAAAAGTCCATCTGCATGGAGCTTCTTCATGCGTTTGACACCTATGTGACCAAGGCGGCAGTGCCGCAAGTATGTGGGACTATCATTATCAACCTTACATCTTTTGGTACTCACACTATGAACATGTGTAGTAATACGCTCGAGATTCATTAAGAATAAACCATTGACTATCGGAGCATGACCATAAAACATATCTCTCATATAAATAGAACAACCATTATTCTCGGATTTAAATGAGTAGCCATCTCGTATTAAACGAGATCCTGATACAATGTTCATGCTCAAACATGGCACTAAATAACAATTATTGAGGTTTATCACTAATCCCGTAGGTAAATGTAGAGGTAGCGTGCCGACGGCGATCACATCGACCTTGGAACCATTCCCGACGCGCATCGTCACCTCGTCCTTCTCCAGTTTTCGTTTATTCCGCAGCTCCTGCGGTGAGTTACAAATATGAGCAACAGCACCGGTATCAAATACCCAGGAGTTACTACGAGTACTGGTAAGGTACACATCAATCACATGTATATCAAATATACCTTTGGTGTTGCCGGCCTTCTTATCCGCTAAGTATTTGGGGCAGTTCCGCTTCCAGTGACCCTTCCCTTTGCAATAAAAGCACTCTGTCTCAGGCTTGGGTCCATTCTTTGACTTCTTCCCGACAGCTTGCTTGCCGGGCGCAGCAACTTCCTTGCCGTCCTTCTTGAAGTTCTTTTTACCCTTGCCCCTTTTGAACTTAGTGGTTTTATTCATCATCAACACTTGATGTTCCTTCTTGACTTCTACCTCTGCTGATTTCAGCATTGCAAATACTTCAGGAATGGTCTTTACCATCCCTTGCATATTGAAGTTCATCACAAAGCTCTTATAGCTTGGTGGAAGCGACTGGAGGATTCTGTCAATGACCGCGTCATCCGGGAGATTAACTCCCAGCTGAGTCAAGCGGTTATGTAACCCAGACATAGTGAGTATGTGCTCACTGACAGAACTATTTTCCTCCATCTTACAGCTAAAGAACTTATCGGAGACTTCATATCTCTCGATCCGGGCATGAGCTTGAAAAACCATTTTTAGCTCTTCGAACATCTCATATGCTCCATGTCTCTCAAAACGCTTTTGGAGCCCCGGTTCTAAGCTGTAAAGCATGCCGCACTGAACGAGGGAGTAATCATCAGTACGTGTCTGCCAAGCATTCATAGCGTCTTGGTTTTGTGGGACGGGTGGATCACCTAGCGGTGCTTGTAGGACATAATCTTTCTTGGCAGCTATGAGGATGATCCTCAGGTTCCAGACCCAGTCCGTATAGTTGCTGCCATCGTCTTTCAACTTGGTTTTCTCTAGGAACGCGTTGAAATTGAATACAACGTTGGCCATTTGATCTACAAGACATATTGTAAAGGTTTTAGACTAAGTTCATGATAATTAAGTTCATCTAATCAAATTATTAATGAACTCCCACTCAGATTAGACATCCCTCTAGTCATCTAAGTGTTACACGATCCGAGTCAACTAAGCCATGTCCGATTAACACGTGAGACGGACTAGTCATCGTCGGTGAACATCTTCATGTTGATCGTATCTTCCATACGACTCGTGTTCGACCTTTCGGTCTCTGTGTTCCGAGGCCATGTCTTCACATGCTAGGCTCGTCAAGTTAACCCTAAGTGTTTTTGCATGTGTAAAACTTCTTACACCCGTTGTATGTGAACGAAAGGATCTATCACACCCGATTAACACGTGGTGCTTCGAAGCGACGAACTGTAGCAATGGTGCACAATTAGGGGAGAACACTTCTTGAAATTGTTGTAAGGGATCATCTTATTTACTACCGTCGTTTTAAGTAAACAAGATGCAAAACATGATAAACATCACATGTAATCAAATAATAATAGTGACATGATATGGCCAATATCACATAGCTCCTTTGATCTCCATCTTGGGGCTCCATGATCATCCTTGTAGATCGTCATACTCATCGACATATAAGTCGTGATTCCTTGTACAAGAACATGATCAATCTCATACATCACATATATCATTCATCACATCCTTTTGGCCATATCACATCACATAGCATACCCTGCAAAAACAAGTTAGACGTCCTCTAATTGTTGTTTGCATGTTTTACGTGGCTGCTATGGGTTTCTAGCAAGAACGTTTTTTACCTACGCAATGACCACAACGTGATATGCCAATTGCTATTTACCCTTCATAAGGACCCTTTTCATCGAATCCGATCCGACTAAAGTAGGAGAGACAGACACCCGCTAGCCACCTTATGCAACTAGTGCATGTCAGTCGGTGGAACCTGTCTCACGTAAGAGTACGTGTAAGGTCGGTCCGGGCCGCTTCATCCCACGATGCCGCCGAATCAAGATAAGACTAGTAACGGCAAGCATATTGAACAAAATCAACGCCCACAACTACTTTGTGTTCTACTCGTGCAAGAGAACTACGCATAGACCTAGCTCATGATGCCACTGTTGGGGAACGTTGCAGAAAACAAAAATTTTCCTACTCGTTTCACAAAGATCCATCTAGGAGTTCATCTAGCAACGAGTGATTAGATGCATCTACGTACCTTGTAGATCGCGAGCGGAAGCGTTCAAAGAACGGGGATGATGTAGTCGAACACGACGTGATTCAAATCACCGATGATCAAGCACCGAACGGACGGTGCCTCCGCGTTCAACACACGTACGGAACGGATGACGTCTCCTCCTTTCTTGATCCAGCAAGGGGGGAAGAGAGGTTGATGAAGATCCAGAAGCACGACGGCGTGGTGGTGGATGCAGGGCGTCACAGTAGCAGGGCTTCGCCTATACTACGAGAGAGAGACGTAACGGGGAGAGAGGAAGCACCAAAGGCTGAGGTATGAAATTCCTCCTCTCCCCCACTATATATAGGAGGGCCAAGGGGGGTGGTGCGCAGCCTAGGAGATCCAATCTCCTAGGTGCGGCGGCCAGGGGAGGGTTTCCCTCCCCCCCAAGGCACCTCGGGGTGCCTTCCACCACTTGGACTCCTCCGTGGTGGAAACCCTAGGCGCATGGGCCTAGTAGGGCTGGTGCCCTTGGCCCATGAAGGCCAAGGTGCACCCCCTACAGCCCATGTGGCCCCCCGGGACAGGTGGCCCCACCCGGTGGGCCCCCGAGACTCCTCCGGTGGTCCCGGTACAATACCGATAACCCCGAAACTTGTCCCGATGGCCGAAACAGCACTTCCTATATATAATTCTTTACCTCCGGACCATTCCGGAACTCCTTGTGACGTCCGGGATCTCATCCGGGACTCCGAACAACATTCGGGTTACTGCATACACATATCTTCATAACCCTAGCGTCACCGAACCTTAAGTGTGTAGACCCTACGGGTTCGGGAGACAAGCAGACATGACGGAGACGACTCTCCAGTCAATAACCAACAGCGGGATCTGGATACCCATGATGGCTCCCACATGCTCCACGATGATCTCATCGGATGAACCACGATGTCGAGGATTAATCAACCCCGTATACAATTCCCTTTGCCTATCGGTATGTTACTTGCCCGAGACTCGATCGTCGGTATCCCAATACCTTGTTCAGTCTCGTTACCGGCAAGTCACTTTACTCGTACCGTAATGCATGATCCCGTGATCAACCACTTGGTCACCTTGAGCTCATAATGATGATGCATTACCGAGTGGGCCCAGTGATACCTCTCCGTTATCCAGAGTGACAAATCCCAGTCTCGATCCGTGTCAACCCAACAGACACTTTCGGAGATACCTGTAATGCACCTTTATAGTCACCCAGTTACGTTGTGACGTTTGATACACCCAAAGCACTCCTACGGTATCCGGGAGTTACACGATCTCATGGTCAAAGGAAAAGATACTTGACATTGGAAAAGCTCTAGCAAACGAACTACACGATCTTTGTACTATGCTTAGGATTGGGTCTTGTCCATTACATCATTCTCCTAATGATGTGATCCCATTATCAATGACATCCAATGCCCATAGCCAGGAAATCATGACTATCTGTTGATCAATGAGCTAGTCAACTAGAGGCTTACTAGGGACATATTATGGTCTATGTATTCACACGTGTATTACGATTTCCGGATAATACAGTTATAGCATGAATAAAGACAATTATCATGAACAAAGAAATATAATAATAATGCTTTTATTATTGCCTCTAGGGCATATTTCCAACAACTTATTCTTCTTGGGGATGGCCTCCAAAGGGCCTTCATTTTTGCTGTCAGGGTCGTCGATTGCTGCGGCTTGAAAGGCGCGCTCGAGGGAGCACACCGCATCCCTCTCTTCATACGGGACCGTGATGATTCCTCCACTTCCTGGCATCTTGAGAACGTTGTAGCCGTGATGAGTGACTGCCATGAACTTGGCTAGGACTGGATACCCGAGGATGGCATTGCACGGCAGGCGGATGTGCGCGATGTCTAAGTCGATGAGCTCGGTCCGGTAGTTCTTGCGCTCCTCGAAGGTGATAGGCAGGCGGATCTGCCCTATCGGCATGGTGGAGCTGTCGGTCACTCCTGAGAAAGGCTTGGGGGTGGAGTTGCTCATATGGCACTTGGAGGTTGTCGAACGTGTCGACGGACAGGACGTTGAGCCCTGCGCCGCCGTCGATGAGGGTCTTGGTGACCTACACATTGCTGATGACTGGGGAACACAACATAGGGAGGGTGCCAGCGGTGGCTGCGCACTTGAGTTGATCCGCCGAGTTCAAAGTGATGGCGCATTGGGACCACCTAAGCGGGCACGTGGCCTCGAGCTTGGGGAGCGCCGCGTTCACCTCGCGAGCAAACTGCTTGAAGACGCACTGAGAGGCTGGGGCCTAGGCGCCGCCCAAGATGCAGGCGATCGCGCGCGGCTCCTGGAAGCCCCCATCCCCCTCGTCTTGGTGGTGGTCGTCGTTCCTTCTTGGTGGCGGCAGCGGGGGAAGACCGGTGTTGCCCTAGGGGCGGTCCTCACGAGGCAGGTCCCTCCAGGCGCCCTCACGAGGCTGGTCCTGCCAGTGGTCCTCACGAGGCCAGTCGTGCAACTCCTGGCGTGGACCACGGTCGTCCCAGCGTCTGCCTCCACGTCCTCCTCCACGGCCGTAGCCCCGGTCGTTGCGCTTGGGGCGTCGACCGTAGCGTCCTTCTCGTATGGCTCTGAGCTCTTGACAGTCGCTGGTGTTGTGGGTGTTCAGGTTGTGGAAGGCGCAGAACGGTCGGCCGTTCTTGGATGACTCGGGCTGATCTCTGCCCCACTTGATGTCGGGCTCCGCTGCGAGCACAACTACCTCCTTGCGCTTCACGTTCTTGGCCTTGGCCTTCTCCTCCTCTGCGCCCACGGCTGGCGGCTCAAGGAGAGAGAGGCGCTCCTCCTCAGCTCTTGCGCACCTGGTCGCCAGGTTGAACAGCTCCTGAGATGTGCAGAGCTCCTCGTGGATGGCGAGCTCTTCCTTCATCTTGACATCACGGACACCGTCGAAGAACGCAGAAATGATGGCCTCGTCCGTGACCTTGGGGATCTTGAGGCGGGTGTTGTTGAAGCGCTGGATGTACTTCTGGAGGGTCTCTCCTGGCTGCTCCCTGATGCGGCGTAGGTCACTTGCGGCCGGTGGGCGGTTGCGAGTGCCCTGGAAGTTGGCGACGAAGCGACCGCGCATCTCGTCCCAGGAGGAGATCGAGCCGTACTGCAGGTTCAGGAGCCAGGAGCGAGCTCCATCCTTGAGAGCCATGGGAAACCAGTTCGCCATGACCTTTTCGTCACCGTTGGCCAGTTCGATGCTCAGCTCATAGAGCTACAGGAACTCCGCGGGGTCGGCGGTACCATCGTAGCGAGGAGGCAGATCCGGCTTGAACTTGCCCGGCCAGGCGACGCTACGCAGATCGGGAGTGAAGGCGCGGCAGCCAGCCATGGTTTCCAGGGCCCGCTTTAGAGGTGGAGCTTGGTCTTGATGAGGTCCGCACTGCACCGCTGCGGGCGGTGCGCGGTCTTGACGAGGTGGCGCAGGGAGCGCAGGTGCAGCTTCTCGCGGCCGCGGAATTTCTTGGCAGCTTCTCTCTTCGCGCACAGGTGCCGAGCGTGGCGGATCACGTCGCAGAGCCGCACGCCTTGGTGCCAAGGTGACGTCTTAGGGCTGAGGCGGTGGAGGAACGTCATGAGCCCCGTCCCCCGCGACCGGTTGAGAGAGAAGCAGAGAGTGGGACGACGCTGGAGAGCCCCCTGTGGCACGGACGAGCTCGGCGACGCGGTCGAGCCACTCCTCATAGAGGTCGTCGACGGGGCGGTAACGCAGGAGCTCGTTCGCCGCGAGGAGCACGACCCGTACCTCTATGGGAGCGCGGTGTGCGTGAGATGAAGAACCGGCAGGGGTTAGCGATGGAGTGGCGGTGCGGCCGTCCTGCCGCACCAAAGGATACAGCGAGGACGCCTGTTGCTCGTTCCCTGCCGGGCCCATGGCTGCGTTGGCGGCGGGAGACGGAGAATGGCAATGTGGCCCGCCGACGGGAGCCGTCTGAGCGACGCGGGTGGTGAGGGCAGCCCGACGCTGAGCTCTAGCACGGAGAGCGTCCGCCATGGAGACGAAGGAGCGACGGAGCGACGAACTGATGGAAAGGAAGCTACGGCGCACCCCTACCTGGCGCGCCAAATGTCGGATGTGGGGTTCCGGCAAACCCTTAAGGTTCGAACACTGGGGTGCACGCGAAGTCTTTCCTTCCCACCAATCTACGCCCTAGCTCGCTAAGATCTCACGGATGAACTCGACAAACTCGCAACACAGAAAGACACAAGATTTATACTGGTTCAGGCCACCGTTGTGGTGTAATACCCTACTCCAGTGTGGTGGTGGCCGATTGCCTCTAGGGCTAATGATGAACAGTACAAGGGAAGAACAGCCTCCTGAGGTTGAGGTGTTCTTGAGCTCGGTGAGCTTGTGTGTGTGAGGATGGTCTGAATGATCCGTCCCATGCTAAGGTGGTGGCTAGTCCTATTTATATTGGCCCTGGTCCTCTTCCCAAATATCGAGCGGGAAGGGAGCAAACAATGGCGGGCCAATTTGAAGGGGGACAGCTAGTACAAGCTATCCTGACAAAAGTGGTCTTCGCCTGTGAAAACCTCTGTGGTGACGCCGTCTTGGGCTCCACGATGACCTCCGTCTTGCCGTCCTCTTGGTCTTGGTCTCGTTGCACCAATATAGCAACCTTTGCCTAATGCCTCGGTACTCTTCACCTGCGCTGGCCTCCTTAGCACCAAAGAGGAAACTAGGACGCTGCGCGCCCTGGTGCCCGCTTGGTGTCGTGTGTCACGGCTCATGTCACGAGGGTCTCATGAGGTTTTCCCTGCCTTGATATCTCCGCTCCTCGTGAGCCTGCCTGGCTAGGCCACTCTAGAGGAGGCCTTGCGTCGTCCGCCTCGCGAGGCTTGGACCCTCGCGAGGGTCTTGGATGCTTTGTTGGTGAAGATGGGTCGTACGGCCTGCAGGCTCAGCCACGCCGTGGGCCGCAGGCAGGCAAGTCTGGGGACCCCCGTTCCCAGGACGCCGACAAGCATTAACGTTTTCGGTTCTCTTGAATTGAACATTCATCAGGATTTGTCAAACTTCACAAATCTTTACTCTTGAAAATCCTAAAGCTACGATTATTTTGGAATGGAGGTGGTACATTTGAATATACATTGTACACGAGTATATATTAAAAAATATGCAACTTACCTCAGTTCATGTATGGTTCGAGATATAATCTCCTTGGTTGCAAAAAAAAAAGTTAGACATGCATATGAATATATATAGCATGTTCAAATGCACAACAAAGATTGATGCCCCCTTTTACATCTGATTTACAAATGCCATTATCTTGGGTTCAAATAGATGAATGCACTTCCTATGAATTCGAATCTTCGAAACCCCCTTTATGTTGAATTCAACATGTATTCTATTTCGTAGCTAGCAATTTGGAATGTATCCATGCAAGTGACAAATGTATAAAGTGCTTCACACTAACAACATGGAGTGCACTAATTAATGTTTATATATGAATTGCAAAAGCATCCATTGCCTGTATTTCAAACCGCTCTCACTCTATGGATCGATAATATGAAATAAACACATGCACATGCTAGAATTCAATAGAGTATGGGTGTCTGATAGACCGATTTTCGTCCATACGCCGATTTTCATCCATACGCAATTTGCAAAATTCATGATCTCATCCAAAAATAATAATGCCATTTATATTTTAATTTAATGTGTAGAACTGCCTTTTACACGTAGATGCACTATGCCTCGGCCCGTTCTCACAAACGCGCTATGTATCTCTTTATCTACCACATAAGTGCACACACTTTATATGCATCGGCATTTCTCTTTCACACATGCTCACAATCTCTCTCGGGGTGTCAGGGAGTCTCACGCACATGCTCTCTCTGTATCTCTCTCTCTCTTTCTGACTACTATGTACCACTCTTTTCACTAATCTCAGTTGGAAAACACTATTTCTCTCACATGCATATATACACACGCACGGTCTCTACTAGCCCTCTATACACACATATGTGCCTACGTGTCTCCCGCACGCACATTATCTTTAGGCCTCTCTCGCACACATTGCCCCCCCAGACACACCTCTCTGTTAGTAGTTGGCAGATATGATTCCATCATATCATTCGATAGGATATCCCTGACTGTTAGGCTGGATGGTAATACGAGGCAAAGTTTTACCCTAGTTCGGACCCTTGCAGTTGAGGAAAAAGCCTACTCCTGGTACTATATATTAGTGATAGGGTGTGTACAAAGTACACGTGAATACCAGGCATTGTGCGTGTGTGTATACTATCGACGAACTAGCCC
Organism: Triticum urartu; assembly: GCF_003073215.2. Taxonomy (NCBI): domain Eukaryota; kingdom Viridiplantae; phylum Streptophyta; class Magnoliopsida; order Poales; family Poaceae; genus Triticum; species Triticum urartu. The sequence goes on from NC_053024.1 coordinate 504,200,659, forward strand.
CCAAGCTTCTATAACATACTCGGGGCCTAGGGTTACAAATCATATATAGTCGGCTTATCACCAGTGGGGATAGAGTCCTCCGCGACTCTGGTAGCTAGCTTCGTGTTGTACGCCGAGTCCTCCACATGGGTCTTCGTATAACGCGTCTCGATCCAACCTATGTGGCGCTGGATGGAACCAACCCATGAGTCCTCATGTTGACCCACCACAACTAGAAATGATGTGCCCACCACACCACACACGTAATCGGCCACTAAGAAAATAAGCATATACAATAGTAAAATTTTATACATGAAAGCTAATTGCATGGTGCATCCAAAAATATGTGTTCTGCATTGTGAATGTTTATATATTCTCCTAAAATATTAGTCACGGGAAAGAGAAACGAAGGGCATATCTCTACTTGTCTTCACCGGACATCCCCTCTTTCTACACCACTTTCACGTACGCACACAAACTATCTCTCGGCCCTCTAAAAGTATGCATGCCCACGACACATTCACGCATGACGGTCACTGTATTTCAAGCTAAAGCACTATACGGTCAATGGAGTTCAGAATATGCTCATTACAGTCACCGTATACATTCTCGTGGTGATCATATGGTATCCAGCTTGTCGGCGTTCTGGGAACGGGGGTCCCTAGACTTGCCTACCTGCGGCCTGCGGCGTGGCTCAAAGGGGGGCCCAGCGCGGCCCATCTTCACCAACACAAACCCAAGACCCTCGCGAGGGGCCAAGCCTCGCGGGGCGGACGACGCGGAGCTTCCTCAGGCGCGGCCTCGTCAGGCTGGCTCACAAGGAGGCGGAGAGATCAAGGCGGGGTACCTCACGAGGTGCCCGTGATGCAAGCCATGACGACCGGGGGCGCCAGGCGGGTGCCAGCCCGCGCAGCATCCTCCCTTCCTCTTTGGTGCAAAGGGGGCAAGCGCAGCCCCGAAGTACCGAGTCATCAGGCAAAGGTTGCCATTTCGGTGCAACGAGACCAAGACCAGGAGGACTACGAGACGGAGGTCACCGTGGAGCCCAAGACGGCGTCATCACCAGAGCTTTGCGCAGGCGAAGACTACTTTTGTCAGGATAGTTGATACTAGCTGTCCCCCTTCAAATTAGCCCGCCATTGTTGGCTCCCTTCCCGCTCGATATTTGGGAAGAGGACCAGGGCCTCTATAAATAAGACCAGCCACCCACAGAGCAAAGAGGCTGGGGAAAAAGAGCTGGCCGGAGAGATGGAAAGATAGAGAAGATCAGGTAGAGAGAGAGAGAGTAGGGTGACTGAGCTCCTCCCAGCAGTTCATCGCCCCAGCCAAGAGCAGACCCTCGCGAGGCTGTTCTTCCTTGTATTGTTCATCATCATCAGCCCAAGAGGCAATCCACCACACCACACAGTGGAGTAGGGTATTACACCACAACGGTGGCCCGAACCAGTATAAACCCTGCGTCACTCATGTTGTTCTTTCCTTAGTTTAGATCTTGGCAAGGCGGAGGGGTGCAGGTAGGTAGGAGGCGAAATCTCCACGCGCACCCCAGTGTTCGAACCTCAAGGGTCTGCCGAAACCCGAAATCCGACATTTGGCGCGCCAGGTAGGGGTGCGCCGGAATCCACCTTCTACCGCTTCGCGCCCCGTCGCGTCGTCATCACCATGTCCGGCGACCAGGCGGGCAACCCAGATCCGTGGGCGGCGTGGCCCGCCCGCGCAGAGCCGCTTGCCTCGGGCGACCCCGTGCCCCAGGCAGCTCGCGGTCCGCAAGGCGCTGCGGGCCGCGGGCGACGCGGACAGGCTCCGACAGCTCTCACAGCGCGGCAGGCGCGGTCGGCAGCAAGGGCCTCCAATCACGCCACGACCACGACACCGTACACCCGCAGGGAGCAGGCAAACTCGAGGGCCGCGCTCACAGTGGCCCGAGAGCTGCTGCAGTGCAGGCTGCTGGAGGGCGGCCACGACGTGCTGCTGGAGCGAGTGGCAGACCTCCTGGGCTTCGCCGCCTCGGGGGCTCACCCCTTCTCCACCCAGCTCCCATCTCAGGCCCAGGGCGGCCCGCGCGGGGGCTCTGCACGTGCCCGCGGGCTCCAAGGCTACTCCAACGCCAGCGAAGCTGTCAGCGCCAGACCGGCGGCGGCGCTGCCCCCGCTCCCAGCCCGCGAAGAAGAAGGACTCGACGCGACCCGCGACCCTAGTGGACAGCCGCGCTGCCACCCCATGGTGGACGCGTCAGGCGGGACCGCGTGGCATGCGGGGCATTACGGCGTGGCATTCGGGATGACGGTGCCGGAGGAATACGTGCCCCTCATGGTGGACCGAGGACACCCACACGAGAGCGAACAAGGCTCGCTCCTCAGCCCAAGCTGGGGGGACAAGGCGCCAGAAGCTGAGCCTTTCCGGGAGCCCCGAGACGGTCCCACTGGCCACGATGGCGCCAACGATTATCGGGTACCGCTAATTTTTCAGGAGCAGGCATACGCTAACCATGGATCGCAGGAGGTGCAGGTCGCCACAGCGAGCAGCTACCCCGCTCCCACAGTATCCTACCCCTCGGGAGCAGGGCGCAGGGGGCTGCAGGAGAGGGGCCGGGATCCGACATCACCACCGCGGCGTTCAGAGCAAGGTGCTCTCAGGAGGTAGGCTCTCCGCTGGGGAGGTGCCTCAGAGCCTGCCCCCGGCAGAGGACCCGTGGTCGTCGGGGGAACCGCTGGCGACCGCTCTACCCCATCGGCGGCGTCCTGGTTTCCGGTCATCGTTGATGGCACTAGAGTGTGGCGCAAGGCAGGGCCCTCATCTGGCGATATGAAGCAAGGCCAGTACCTGTGAAGAAGGCCCAGTGCCTGTGAAGCTCACCGCCCCGTGACACTCTCACGTAATAATGAGTGGGGCTCTACATGCCCCGGAGTCTCAGAGGTGCCAGCCTCAGGCCCTGGGGCTCCCTCCCACGCCCAGTGGCAGCACTTAGCTCCGCGCTGGTGAGAAGACGTCCAAGACTAGACTAGGTGCCGGACGCGGCCTTTTGTTTGCTTTCGTCGCTTTTCCCTTTGGTTGTCGTTTTCCCACGCTGGATTCAAGTTGGATTCGAATTTGAGATTTGCGTGTGTTCGGGGAAGGGGTGCTTAGTCTCGTTCGAGCAATTTCTCGCGTTTTGGTTACCGCATCGCCTCAGCTTCCTCCCCTCGCGAGCCCCTCGCGAGCCGGGTCAGGCCTAGCTTGCGCACAGCCCAGACTGCCGCCGACGTGACCTCTCAGGAGGATGTTTTACTGCAGATCCTACGAACCCAATCAGGGAACATTCGAAACATCACAACCCCCCGCGGGCTGCCTCAGGGCCAGCACGGGACAAAGGTAAACTAGCCGACCAGCGCGTCGCTTGGGCCAACCAATTGGCGCGGGCGCATGGGCAATGTAGCGTCTACTAATACGATGACCACAAGTTTTACATAAGGGTCTCCCCCTCCAAAATGCTCTCACTGCAATCAGGCCAAAACCTGAGTTCTATTCATGCAGGGTAAGGAAGTAGGAGCGATGCACAATCAGTCGGATGAATCCCCCAATGCGTTCTCAAGAGCACCACCCGAGCCGTTGCTGGCGTCGCTGAACTCGCCATCGTTGTCCGCGTCGCCGCCAGCGGCGTCAGGGCCATTCACCACGCCGCCCTCGTCGGCTGCCACGATCGCGTCGTCGTTGTCTGAAGCGAAGGCCCTGATAAGAGCGTCCACGTTGTCCTCCACCCAGTGCGCCAGGTCGCCTTGGACGGCCTGGGGGACTGGGGCGATGGCGGCGTCAAAATCAAAGTCGGGATCCATGTTCTGGAGGTGGCTGAAGACGCGAGAAAAGGCGCGCCCAAGCAGGCCGTGGCTCCTCTCCTCCACCAACCTGTCATCCCTGACCGACCGCGCCTCCAGCTGCGTCACCACGTCAGTGAAGAACTGAAGATTGCCAGCATAGTTGACTGCGTGCGGCTCACCAACAGCCGCCTCGCAGATGTTGCCCAAGGCTGCGTTGGCTCTCTCCCGGAGCGTGGCAAGCATGGGGCTGTGCTCATGCTCCAGGATCCGCCGCTGACGGATCTCGTCCGCATTCTGGCCCACGACGACATCAGCCTCCTCCACCCGCTGGCAGAGAAGGAGCACCTCGGCCTGGGAAGCGGTTAACTCACCTTGCGCCACCTCAAGAGCGGCCCGGAAAGCGTCGGCCCGCCGCGTCGCCTCCTCCAGCTTGGCCCTCAAGGCAGCAGTCCTGCCTTCAGCTTTGGCCCGGATCAACCCCAGCTTCTCGTCGAACTCGTGCTCGAGGTTCAAATGCGCCATCGCCACTCGACGTCCGACCTCCTCTAGGACGCGGGCTTCCCGTGCGGCAATATCATCCTCCGCCTGCGTCACCAATCACTCCCTCATCTCCAAACGCTCGTACTCACGGGTGCATTCGGCGGCCTCGAGCGTCAGCGCCTCCTCACGCTTCTGGAGCTCTGCTGAGTCGCCCGAGGCCACCTTCATCGATGCGAGAGCTGCCTCGCGCAGCTCCACCTGCTCCTCCAGTGAGTGGCACCAGGCCAGGAGCTCTCGAGCCCGCTCCTCTGCCACCGTTCGCCGCCGGTCAGCTTCCCGAGCCTCCTCAGCGGCCCAAGATCGGGCCTCCCGAGAGGCCACCAGCGACGCCTTGGCCTCTGCATCGTCAAGATCGCGCTGACGGCGCGCAAGGGCGATGGCGCCCTCCAGCTCGCGCCTCTCTGTAGCCAGGCGCAGGCCCTCGGCCTCAAGGCGCGCGTCTTCATCGGCAAGCTCCTCTCCAAGCAGGCTTACCGCGTCAGCCGCCCTTCGAAGGAATTCTTGGCGGAGAGCGCGACGCTCCCGAGCACGCTGGAGCACATCCTCCACACCATCATCTGCCCCAAGCAAGCGCCGGGGGCCGCGAGCCAGCACTCCCTCTCCGGGCTGGGGGCTGGAGGCTGGCACCCTCGCGACGGCCGGGCACGCCGCGTCAGAAGCCCGGCCGGGGGCCAGCCCGTCCCCAGGTGAAGAGTGCAGGAAGCGCCTCAGCCAATCACAGTCCACGACCAGGCGAGAAGCCCACGGCAGGCTGGCTATGCCACGAGAAGGCCCGCGAAGGATCGCGAGGTGCGCAAGGCCACGATACGCCTCGGGACGGTTCGCCTCATCAGTCGCCCTCACCACAAGGGCTCCACTGCTTGGAGCGCTTGAGGACGGTGGAGGGGGCGAAGCCAAGAGGGACGGCTCCTCAGCCGTCTCCGTAAGCTCGGCTGGAAGGGGCCTGCGGAGCAAGAGTCAATAAGAGCAACAGAAGGATCGGGGGCTGGGAAAGGAGAAGGCTTACTCATCAGTGGCGAAGTACTTCCTACGCTTTAGTAGGCGACAAGGGTAATCGTCGCCTAGGGCCTCCCTTCTCTTCCGGAGGGCCTGAAAGTCCACGCGGAAGCGGCCTAAGAGTCGGGCGCAGGGATCAACCTGCGACGGAGATGGAGCGTCAAGACGATTTGCGTCAGGGGCGCCTGCCTGACGTGCGCCGCCAATTGCCTCGCCAAGAGAAGCCGACGGAGCCTCGGTGGCCTCCGTCGTAGGCGCAGAAGGCAGCTGCTTGTCACCCTCAGCCTCGGCGACACGGTCCCGGATAACTGCTTCCTCATGAGCCTCGCCCGGCGTTGTCACCCCGCCGGGAGCCCCCTCGGCCTCCGGCGCCTCATGCCTCCCTGCTCCGCCACTTGAGGAAGAGCCGCCTTGGCCGACTAGAAGGGCGGCCCCCACTCATCGAAGATAAGCATCTGCCTCACCAAATTGCCCCCGCTCTGGCAGAGGTACAGCAAGGCCCCTCCCTGCTGGATACTGCCAGGGTTGGGGTCCCCCGTCAGGGTCAAGAGCGCCGCCCTCAGCACTTCAGGCGTCAGGTCCTCTTCCTGGAGCCTCATACGATCATCGCGCCTGCTGAAGGCCCACATCCGGCGGGAGTGGCGCTGGAGAGAAGCAACGCGGCGTAGCAGGAACTCCTTCACCACCTTGGGCGCTGTCGCGCCAAGCGACCTCAAGAACGCGAAGCGGTGCCAGACGAAGACGAGCCGGGGGCTCTCAAGCGTCTCCTGGCCCCAGCCCGAATTGGGGACAGCAGGCGAAGTTGGCTCCGACAGCAGGGGGCTGGGCACCCCAGCATCCACATACAGCCACCGCTCGCGGAACCCAGCCGCGGGCGGAGGGAGCTTGAAGTCAAACCCAGAGGCCGCCATCTCAGGCGCGGCAACGAAGCTCACACACGCCCAGCGTTGGGTAGGGTCAACAAGGCGTAGCGAGAAGAAGTGGCGCAGCAAGGCAACCGAAGGAAGGATGCCCATCATAGCCTCGCAAACAAAGGCAAAGACCGAAAGGAGAGCGATGGATTCAGGACCCAGATGCATCATGTGGATCTGATAATGGGAGCACGGCATTGAAGAAATCAGAAAAGGGAGGAACCAGACCCGCCCACAGGGCGTCGGCAAAATACGGGACCTCGGTGGCTATCCTGCCAATGGAGAAGTGGGACGTAGGCCAAGCCGTCGTCCTCCCGCATTCATTGAAGATGGTGGCCAGAGCCAAGCTGACCTTGCCCAAGCCCTCGGCGGGGGCCACCAACAGCGGCGGGCAAGGCGGAGACACGGGTTTCTCCCCTCTTCCCTTCTTCGTCGGAGCCATGGCGATGGGAAGAGGGGGGAAGGTTCAAGATTGAATTGGAAACAGAAACCAGAGTTCGAGCAGAGGAAGGACAGAGGGCGCTCGAGCAACCAAACAGGGGAACGGCTGTGTACGACTACGGGTCCGCCCAGCATGGCGCAAAATAAGGAGGGCGTGGGGGAACAGTGCCGCCCACGTCCAATCAACCACCACGTGGCGCCCAAGGCCGCAGGCTGTTAGGGCCCGCGGCGCTTCGCTTTTACCCTTCCGCCTCCCAGCACGGCCAAGTCCGGGCGCGCCTTGGGCCCGAGGCTACTGTCGGCGTTCTGGGAACGGGGGTCCCCAGACTTGCCTGCCTGCGGCCTGCGGCGTGGCTCAAAGGGGGGCCCAGCACGACCCATCTTCACCAACACAAACCCAAGACCCTCGCGAGGGGCCAAGCCTCGCGGGGCGGACGACGCGGAGCTTCCTCAGGCGCGGCCTCGTCAGGCTGGCTCACGAGGAGGCGGAGAGATCAAAGCGGGGTACCTCACGAGGTGCCCGTGACGCAAGCCATGACGACCGGGGGCGCCAGGCGGGTGCCAGCCCGCGCAGCGTCCTCCCTTCCTCTTTGGTGCAAAGGGGGCAAGCGCAGCCGCGAAGTACCGAGGCATCAGGCAAAGGTTGCCATTTCGGTACAACGAGACCAAGACCAGGAGTACTACGAGACGGAGGTCACCGTGGAGCCCAAGACGGCGGCATCACCAGAGCTTTGCGCAGGCGAAGACTACTTTTGTCAGGATAGTTGATACTAGCTGTCCCCCTTCAAATTAGCCCGCCATTGTTGGCTCCCTTCCCGCTCGATATTTGGGAAGAGGACCAGGGCCTCTCTAAATAAGACCAGCCACCCACAGAGCAAAGAGGCTGGGGAAAAAGAGCTGGCCGAAGAGTTGGAAAGATAGAGAAGATCAGGTAGAGAGAGAGAGAGTAGGGTGACTGAGCTCCTCCCAACAGTTCATCGCCCCAGCCAAGAGCAGACCCTCGCGAGGCTGTTCTTCCTTGTATTGTTCATCATCATCATCCCAAGAGGCAATCCACCACACCACACACTAGAGTAGGGTATTACACCACAACGGTGGCCCGAACCAGTATAAACCCTGCGTCACTCGTGTTGTTCTTTCCTTAGTTTAGATCTTGGCGAGGCGGAGGGGTGCAGGTAGGTAGGAGGCGAAATCTCTGCGCGCACCCCAGTGTTCGAACCTCAATGGTCTGTCGGAACCCAAAATCCGACACAGATCATGATACGTCTCCGTATTTTCTTGATGACACTGACGGACTTTGCATTTGATGCGTGCTCCATATTTTGTTGACGACACTTACGGTCATTCTATTTGAAGTGAAAGCACGATATGGTCACTGGACTTCAGAATAAGCTCATCACGGTCACCACATACATTTTGTCATGCTAACCAACATGTGGTTGGATGGTTAGGAGGACAGTGGTTTCTCGAGCCCACCAGGGTTAAAGTCCCGTTATCCTGGGTTAATTTCAGTATTTTCCGGCGATGTACGTTTAGTGGGAGGAGACGTTCCACTCGACTACGAGGCACCTATGGTGACTTTGTAAAATCTCAAGATCATATGCTGGCCCACTCTCTCGAAGGTGCTCATAGGGGTAGGGTCTGCGCGTGTGCGCTTATAGCGGTGAGTGCTTGCGTGTATATATGAGCCCTTGCGTCTGTACCGTGTTAAAAAAAATACATGTCATGCTTATACAGTCACTGGCTCACCCATACAACTCCGTATTTTGTTGATGACACAATCAATTGACCAGTCAAACGTTCCACGTGGCGCAACTAGTGTTGCACCATCGAGGCGCGTAACCGTGGGGCCCACCTGTTAGCCCATATATGAAAGAAAGAAATAGTAGTTTGAGTCTGTACTGTGTTAATAAAATACATTTTAGGGTGATCATACGGTCACTGGCTCACCATACAGCTCCGTAATTTGTTGATGACACAATCAATTGACCAGTCAAACGATCCACATTCAGCAGCGCACATTACCATAGGGCCCACCCGTCAGCGCGTATATGAAGGACAGAGATGGTAATAAATTGGTGGTAGGTGGGTACTCGAAGTCGTGAGACCTCTGGTTGGCAGTCGCCGGCGGTGGGGGGCGTTGATTGGGCGGTGGGGTGGGGATCGCCGGAGAAAAAGCTCAGCGCGGTGGGGCCTAGAGGGATGGCCGGTGCGGCAGCGGGCCGGCGGTGATGAGTGGTTTCGGGGCGGGCGGGGCGGCGCGGGCCGGCAGCGGGGGCCGGCGGTTCGGCCGTTGGTGGCTGGCGGCTCAAGGGGGTGGAGTTTGATGATAAACTGCAGGCCCTTGATTTCGTATCCAACGGCTGGAAAATCTAATCACTAGAGATGAAAAAGTCAGTCGACTGACGTGTAGCCTCACCCCACACATACACACGCACGCACGCAAGACACGCATGCATGTAGGCGTGCAACACTGACACATACACATAACGAACACACGCACGCACGCAGGTGTGCAACACTGATGCGTACACATGCACTCACGAACACACGCAGGTACGCACACATGCATGCAACACTGAAACGTACCCTTGAACGCATGCAACACTCACATGCCTGCATGCACACATCACATGACGCAAGACACACGCTCAACCTATACGTGCATGCACCCTTTGTTAAGGACATGGATTGTTACGGGTATTAATCAATCTTATATGTGATAAGCAGAACATTGATGTTTGTAGTGGTCTTTAGGAATCACAACGTATCGAACAAGCTATCAACATAGTAGGCTTATCTACATGAAAAGGATGACGTCACACTCAATGAACAATCATCGATTTATGAAATGCCCGCTTCTGACCACCCTGGCCCACCAAAGGTTCCTCTTCTATGCGCTACCTGCGTTGGGTCACTGACATGCAGGCCATGTACCCAAATAGCCCACACGCCAGTGGAAGAACGGCGCGCTGTCCTACGTCAGAGTCGAGGGCGCCACTCGCTGCACGCCCGACTGAACACGCCTCCTTGCCGCATTCAAACGCCTCCATGAAACCCACCCGTGTGGAAGCCGAGAAACCCACTCTGGACACACGTCCGTTCATGACCGGGCCGGCATTAAATACAACGCCGGCCGAGCTCCTCCTGTCCTCGTCTATTTAATCTCCTATTTAAACGAGGCCAAATGCCGACCAAGAATCGCACACCTCCACCACTCCCCTATCTCCTCCTTCACCATTTTGTCCACTCTTACAATGGCTTACGAAGAGTAGTTATTCTGCATCCAAGCCGGCTAGGTGGCCCACTGAGCCCGCCAGATACGAGCTATGCAGCTCGCTGATCCACCTCCCTCCCCTCGTCCGATGGAGCCAGTTGCCGCCCCAAGCCGACGCGCGATTCAGCAACTCACCGCTCCAGGCCAGCTCGACGAGGAGCGGCGCACGGGCGTCGTTGCTGCCGTCCACGCCACCGCCTCGTATCGCGTCTCCTGTTTCTGTGGCCAAGACTCCCATCCCGGCGGCCATGCCATGCAAGCAGCGACAGAAGCTGGGTGCGCGGAGAGCGATGAGTCGGTGGAGAGTGCCTCCGCGTCTGCCGCCATCATCGAGGAGAAGTAGAACACAGGAGGCCGCCGCCGCTTGGGTCCCATGAAGGCCACCACGGAGGCGACGCCGGCATACACATCAGGTGTCTTACCGGATCCTTTTCTTGCGAGGACCTTCGTCGACCCCGCATATACTACCGGTGATCGTGCTGCCGGACATGAGGAACACAAATCGATCAGCGGGCGACCATTTAGGCCAGGTATTATATACCTGCGCTGTCTAGAACTAGCACCGCGTAGTTCATTTGAATGTAATGAAATCCATCATGTTTGTATGAAAATCCGGTATCTTATATGATTTCCATTGTTGTTTATATGAAATATCGCCGTGTTTGCATGAATTTCGTCCGGTTGGTTGACTTGCTGCCATAATGTGTGCGGCTATGGTTGGATGGCGTAATTTGCGGTCGTCGGTCGGTCTGCGGGCGGCTCGGGCGGCGTGGTGGGACAAAAAGAACATAGCTCGTGCGAGCTCGTCTCCAACGTGCGTGCTGGAGGATGCATGAGAACCCGAGCCATTCCTCGTTCATCGGTGGCAAAGGCACCGGTGGACAAAAGGGTCGCCGATATTTTGGCTACCCCGGGAAAAATCCAAACAGCCCCTCCCAACAGATTCAAATCCCTCGTTCACCGTTGAATTTTTCCATGTGTTGTTTTCATGGACTAGCAAGATGCCCGTGCATTGCACGGAACATCAAGATGCATTTTTTACAAAACACCTGTTGTGATTGACCCATGCAGGAGTAATCCCATTTTGTAAAAACTAATGATTGCTCGAGAATTTTATCGGATAAATGGTATCTCGAGAATTTTATCGGACTCCATTTTTGTGTACAAGGCCACAAACCCATATTATAGGTACCAAGGCAAAAATTAATGTCTTCTAACTCAATGTTGCAAGACACCTTGTTTCCTTGTTTGCCGTGTAAATTAATGTGTATTCTTCTCTTTCATGCACATCAAGCCAATGCTCACACTCCCGCATGCATGCAAGGGATAATTAATGTCCTCCTTTGCTAGTAGTACTACGAGGCAAACACCATTAATATTGCATTGATTAGTGTTAGTGGCCTTGTTTATCTGCAAATTGTAATTTTGATAGTGGCCTTGTATATAAAAATGGAGGGAGAAAGATGAGAGATAAGGTGAGGAGGAGTGGGGCGTGGTGGTGACTCGTGGTCGGACTGGGCAGAGGCATGGGGATGGACGGTGCATTATGTCTAGGTTTGTATCTCTATAGTCCCTCTCACACACACCCATGTAGGTGGGGACGTACACGAACAGAAGAGGTGCACGCACGACGCACGTACTCCCGTCTCTTTCCCAACCACACCCGCGCGGGTACACGGTGGAGCTCATTTCTGTATGAAAAGGCAGCCCATGTGGTAACTTGACACGTGTACTAGTTGTCCACTAGATGGAGGGAGGATCGTCTACCACGGGTGAACAAACAAATTGCGACTTGACGCGTTATGTTAAAAAAGAGGCAAACCATGTGGGGCTACCTTAGAGGCAAGGCTCTATACACTGGAGTACTTTTCATGTGTCCCGTCAACTCGCAGAACGAGGAGAAGCTTTCTTAGTATGCTGTCTCCCCCGCCCACGGGCGCGGTGGCTCGCAGGATGAGGTGAAGCTTTCTTACTACGCCTTACGCCCGCTCCCTCGCCCACGCGCGCGGTGGCTCGCAGGATGAGGAGAAAATTTCACTACTCCCTCCGTCTAGGTGTGTAAGTCACCTTACGAAAACCAAATAATCCCAAAACACTTAGGCACCGTACATTAACTCCCTCCTCGTTTCTTGTTTTGTGGCATATCAACCAATAAGATATGTGGGCCGTGCATGCTTTCAATGACTTGAGACTACCAAACATAACATGCAGTGGTTAGTTCATTGCATGCAATGCTATTAATTAGCAAAAAGACATTAAGTTTTCTTGTTTTCCTCTCCGCCTTGGTCGTGATGCACAACATAAGATGACTTACACACCTAGACGGAGGAAGTAGTACTCCCTCCGTTTACTCCTCGTCCCTACCTTGGTTAGAGAGATTATCATATTGTTTGGAATATATATGTCCTTTAGTACTCCATCCATTTACTTAGAGGGTGCTTGGATACGTTTTAGTCTCATGACTAAAAGTAGTGGGACTAAAACTTGCTAGCCTCACCCATGCTTGGATCCAAATACTAAAGAGACTAAAATCAAGTTAATGAGCATTTATTATCCTCCAAACCCTCCAATCCAGAACTCGCATGTGTTAAAGGAGAGGAGTTAAATGAGGAGAGAGATGACTAATCCACATTTTAGTAGGGGTACCCCTGACTAAAATTTTTTTAGTTTCAAGACTAGTTTTAGCCCCTCTTTAGTCAGGGGTGCTTGGAACTTTAGCCTCTTAAAGAAAATATTTTTAGTCAGACTAAAATAAGTCCCTTGGATCCAAGCACCCTCTTATACAAGGCCACTATAAAAAATACATTTTGCATCTATACAAGCCCACAAATAGTAATCGAGACAAAAGTTACTACTCCCTCCTTTCCAGTTTATGGCTCAATTTCAAAATCTCTCCAACCAAGGTACACGGTTAGTGGTCGAATTAATTTCGTCCTCCTAGTTTGCACAAGTAATTAGTACGCTCGTTTTTCTCAAGAAGTTATGTTTACCGAGGCATTAATTAGAACAAAGGCATGAATGACCACTAAATTTCTATGAACTTCTACATGCATTGGTGAGTTTTCTCTTGACACTGCTTGCATCGGGTGATCCAACGCACCTCGAAATCCAACATGTGATGGTACTACTAGTAGTAGTAGAATTGAGACTTATAAAACGGAAAAACGAATGTTTTGTAGATGAGCCCTATAAACCCTAGTGGGTACGTACTCCGTAAAATCAGATTTTCCAAAAACTAAGTCGCTCAACCTTTATTTGCTTGTTTCCCTTCCTGCCTCCTTGCCTCAAGCAGACTATGCCAAACTCCCCTGCCTGCTGCGTGGGAAAAGACCCGCCCTCGCCATCGCGCAAAGTAGCAAAAACCCAAGCCGTGTCTTGTACTCCTCCGTCGACGCTCACTTTCATGAATTATGTACTTCCTGTCGCCAACATGTGGGACATATAGCAACCGGCTCGACGTGTCAAGCACCAAATAATAGTGCAGAACAGCAAGGGGGACGCACCCCAGTCGTATCGCCCTAGTAGTAGTAGTAATGAGCAATGAGACGTCAAATCACAATGCCACACCTTCCCAGATGGACGAAGCAACCATTATTTCACACTTCGGTTCGCCATCATCTCAAACCACGTAGTACTGCTTCTGCCTCAAGAGGGACATGCGCATTGCCTTGGTACATCATGACACGTGGGACCGCATGACAGGCCATGCTCCCCCGCCGATTGCTCGGTAAAATCACCTCATTTTTACTACTATACTTCCTTCGTATCGATTTACATGGCATGCACGTCGTTCTAGGTTGAGAATTTAAGTGGCTATATATGTGATGAACAGTATATGTTTAGAAACTACATTTGCTTAATAATCCAATGATATACTTTTTGTGACATAGTAACTCAGATTTAGTTAGTCAAATGGATGACCTAGAACTACGTGCACGCCCTATAAACCGAGACGTCTAAAAAACGAGACGAAGAGGGTAGTTCAGTACGTATCTTTTTAGATCAATATAGTCGGGATTCACCAAGGAACAAAACCAAGTGGTAGGCTGCATCTGTCATGTTGGCGTAGCGACTCAAGCAGGGTCAGTCCGCACACGAAATAGCGACACACTTAACAGGACCCCTTTGGCCGGCATGTGGCTCATCCACCGTCTTGTTCCACGTGTGATGCACCAAATTACAGTTCGGAGTAGCGGTTGGAATTGGAGGCACCGCGGTCGTAGCGCCACAGTAGTAGAAAATGAGCGATGAGGGGTCAAATCACAAAGCCCCACCTTTCCCGCATTAAGCTGGACGGACGAAGCAACCATCATTTCAATCTAGGGCGCAAGAGCATAAAGAAAAGAGAAAACCAATGATGCGTGCGGCAGCTAACTAGGGCACCCTAGGGTAGGGGTCTCCACTACAAATCATTTTTTTAAAGCGCCTCCACTACAAATCGGCTTCTCCCTCGTCCTCTTGAAGAAAACCGATGATGCGTGCGGCGGTAGAGTTTGTAGGAGTACTACTAGGGCGTGCGGGGCCACGTCATAGTAAACGGGAGAGGGATTGAGTTCGAGTCGACGCCTTAAATATGTGTGGGCCGCTTGGTTTTAGGGGAACGAGGCAGCATTTTGGGTTCGGGGACCCGTGGAGATATAGTACGTACAAAAAATTGTGGACATAGGTTCGACAGAAAGGCAATGATGCATGGGCCCTGCATTTTATATACCCGGGGCCGCGTGAAATTTGCTACTCTACTCAAAACTAGTAAGGTACACATGCATTGAACGCATGAGATTTCGAAACCAAATTATGAATAAATACACACTATAGCATATAAAGCTTTGAGTCATATATGCATGATGTAGATGTTCGTTTAGTTCTTATAGTTCATCTCATTCAAAATCAATTAGTTTTATAAATTTTTTAAGATTCATGGGGTTGTGCATTGTAAAGCATAAAGTAAAAAACAAATAATGGCAATTCATTTAGAAAAAAATCAATTATGATATGGAAGATTCTAGAACAAAGGAGGAGTGCTTGTGTTTTGAGGTTTGTGCATTATGCTTAAGTTCAACCATGGAGTCTTCTAAATTATACATGTGGCAGATCTGGTGGAATGCTGATGATATCCAATGGCCAATAGTGCTCGGATTTTCCATCTCTGCACTGTCGGATTGGCTTCATCCAGCGACCATCTTTCAAGTTATTCACACACTATATAGTTCTTGTGCCATAGTTGCATGTATTGGAAAAAGCTACTAGTGGGTTGTACTGGCTAATTAGGAATAGAAGATGTATACATGGAAGTTGAAAGGAAATAGATGACATGGAGTATCTCAATTCCTATGAGTATGGATTGGAAAAGAGATGTCATTTGGTTGACATCATAGGAACTTTTCTATTGAATCTAGAGATGACATGTATCTCAATTCCTATGAGGAGGGATTAGAAAAGAGATGTAATTTGGTTCATATCATAGGAACTTTTCTATTGAATATACGCTAATGTTTATTTTCCTTTGAAATTATGGGAGTATAGGAATCCATTCATATGAACCAAGTGGCTCTAAAGCTGTAGAAATGATATCATGTTTATTTCCTTTGAAATGTGGAGTATATGAATCTATTCCTATGAACCAATTGGCTCTAAAGGAAAAAATCCTATAAAAATCATATCATATAAAGTTCCTATGATATTCCTCCACACCAAAGGATGGTTCAAATTGCTGCAGGTGATACGATGGTCTTTCTTTGTAGACTCCTCCCCCATCTTTATAGTTACCTCTCGAAGATGAATGAAATGATATATACAGGGTATTCTACATGTGCAATTTGGTACATGAAAACTCGGTAAAAGTTTGCAAGGTTCGAATTTTCAATAAAGCTATATGCACTACATTTTGGAACGGAGGGAGCATACGGCAGTTGCTAACACTCACGTGGAAGATTTGTGTGTAGGAGGAGTGGCTGTTCTGTTAAATGACATGGCAAAACTGACACTGTTGGATGCCGATCTAACGGTTCTTATGGTGTTCGTCAGGAAAAGGCTTGTGGCGAACGTTTGTTAGATAATGATTTACGGACACATGCATTGCATTGATACGTGCCCCCCTCTCTCTCACGCACAAGCACCCTCCCGAGTCCTCTCGCACCCACCGTCTATCTGCAGGTAGACGTCACACACATATGTGCTCTTCACACCCTACCCTCGGAACTTCTAAAAAACAAAAGACGTCGCACACATTTTATTTTAGCTCACACGTCACACACTTATACTATTACTCTTGTCGCGAACGTTCTTTGGGCATAGTATATTGTACTCTCACGAAGAGAAGCGGTGCACGCACACACTAGTTCTCTCACACCCACTCGCGGGTACACGTAGGACGGCATGTTTTTAAGCCGGTACAATAAAATCACTCCACTATATATATAAGCAGGAGCCTTAGCGCTTGCTTTACTAGGGTTCCTGTCGTTCACTCTCTCATGCTCTCCAGATCTAAGAAAGACATAGGTGTCCACACTCTCTCTCAGCTCATGGCTGGTCACAAATCCGGCCGGACAACCTCGACCGGGGCAGGGGTGTAGGTGCATCATTCACGCTGTCGTCTACGGCGAGGGAGGAGACTAACGGCTGCCCGCGCGTCCCGATCGGCGACTGTGCCGTTCTCTCCGAGAGAGCGCCGGCTCCGGAGGGCCTCCGACCCCTTCTTCCTCCCTGTGGTATTATGGCCAAGATGCAGCCTCCCGACACCGTCTTTGCCACATGCCGATTACCCTCAGGTATATATTCCTTCGAAACCTGCCTTGCTCTACTGCCCTAGCTCCCCACTCGGCTTCGTGTGGATCTTTTTCTACTTCCATCCGTTGTTCCAAAGCCACCTAGACTTTTACTATTATTAGAGGTAAAGCTAGTTCATACAATCGACTCTAAGAGTTGGTTCAAACAGGGAAGAAAGTGGGAAAGCTGTACCATGAATCTAGGACTTGGTTCTAAGAGGAAACGGGGGAAAGTAGTAGATACTGGCTACCCAACCGGTCTCTTGGTTGAAAAGACGAAGAAAGCATGGTGGATGGCGAAGGGTGGGGGGAGGTGGACCTATCTCTTGGTTGAAAAGGGAAAGAAAGTGACGGGTGTTGGGGGACAACGCAAATGAGAATGAGCAGGTCTAGATTTCCTGTGCTCACATAGGAAAATGTCACCGAGGAGATAAAAAATGGGAGAAATGCAGACATGCTGCCTGAGTGTTTGCCGCTCTCGGCAACCACATCTGTCTCACCACTTAAATCTCACACCGCTAACATTGCCTCATCCCAGTGGAATTGCACAAATTTGATTGCACATTTACTGACCATGTGCTACTCTCATGACAGTAATACTAATGCTATTGTTCTGCATGTTAATCTATTGGCAGTGTTGATGTGATGTGATGCTACTTACGTAAGGACATTTTCATAAAAAAAATCTAGTGCCAATTATAACACAATAGATGTTGCTGTTAATCATACGCCACTACAAATATCTGTCATTGTTTAAATAACCGTATTTCGTATTTGCGCAAATAGGGATGTCTGTCTCCATATCATTTTGGGATGTCTGTCTCCGTATTGTTTCTATCCGCGCAACCAAAAGCACACACCTCAGTGTTAGTAGAACTGCGCAAAATGAGATGGCTATCCCTCGTTGCCATCGTCTAACCACCCATCTTCCAGGTATTCCTACATTGGTAGTTACTAGGTAGAATGAATGACCAATGCAATATAAAAGAAGTTGATCCGTATGTTTTACTTCCTTATTGCAGTGCAGGGACGAGCGAAAACAACTGCATCCTAGTCCGGAATGCACTCTCTACCAGTTCATCCATGGACCGAGGACTAGCCGGCACGGCTGCACGGTGGTTTTTTGGATAGGTGCGCGGACAAGAGGCATTGTGGTCTGCTCATTTCTGCAAATAGCGGTGCTTAAATTTAGTGGAATGCACAAGAATTTCAGCTGGTCAGTACACTACATGGTTCGGTTCAGCATTCTAGCTGAGAACACAATTATAATTGGTTATTCTGGAATGAGAGAACCTAACCCTGGATGGTGGCAACAAGAAAAAACCAGAGTGAACTCCAGGAAATTTAAGCCTGCTGGGAGGCCCTTTGCTCAGAGAAGCCTTGCTTGTTTTTTCCTGATTTGTAAACCTTCTCACAACTTTGTCTTTTGCTGTGAACTAGTATATGTTTGTTATGTTCTATGAATCATTGAGATGTATAAAATTGCTTAACTTATGCTTTTCAAGTTTTTTATGAAGTCGGGTTTAATGTGAGTGTTCCACATGAACGCTGGACTAGCGTGTGAATGTTTGGAATTTACATTGTGGCCTCAGTTAACTGCATGAACCATTATAACAAGATACTTGGTTGCTTATATGTCAGACAACAGATTGTTGATTGTTAGCTGGTCGATAGCCTAGTGTTGAAGCAAGCTGAGCCAATGTGCCGTGTTTTGCACAATTGCTTACAAGTGGGGTAGCACCAATAGTGTTTACAAGTACTTATGTATACGTCGGCGCACAGTTCTCAAACGAGTACTCTATTTCATCAAAAAACACACTGCTCGTATGATAAAACTAGTGAGGACGCATTTGTTTCGGCAACAATTACGATGGTTCATGGGCACACGAAAGTAGCAGCAGTTCCCATAGACGGATTAAAATAGCGTACTAGCCCCAGAGGGCTCGATAACAAGCAAGGTTCGGATAATTAGACAGAATCCAAACTACTATTAAACACTAGCTGGGGCAAGTATTTCATGTCTCGATCTAATTTGGGCTGGACACAAGACGAACCTTGCCATGAACATCATCGAGGACGTCCGGCAGCAGCTCAATCCTGTGAACCTTCATGAAGAAAACCTTGTGGCCTTGCCACTCATAAACTTGTTTATGGAGGCATGCCACGTCATCTTCCTGCGTAAGCTTGACAAGAACAGTATGCCTCACAAACGAAGGAGTAGCTTTGAACTTCTTGTGCTTCAGTACACCCTGGACAACACGCCTGACAACAGTGAGGCTGGAATACAACTCTTCATTGGTATAAGCACAAATGGCTTCCAGGATCCAACAGCCTAAAAACTCTGTTTTCCCAGTGCGTATATTCAGGTCATCCGCCTCATAGCGAGTGGCATGTACAACCACACAATCCTTGTCTGCATCAGGGCTCTAATTGAAACATAAACAAATTCTGAAGTACTTCCCAGTATAAGAAACACAAGTTATATAAAACACTATGTATAGAATGGCATTGAAGCTAATAAAATTTTGCATTATTCATCACCACATACTTAGATGAAAAACCACAATCGAGATCGGCAAAGAAGAAAATCACCTTGGGCAGCTCAGGGGGGCACATCCTCGAAGGGGGAAAACTGCTCCTGCAGTGCCATGGGGGTTGTAACCTCAAACGGGGCGTTGACCATCTCAGTAGTGGTCATGAGCGTATTTGGGGTCGGCTCGGTGGCTGCCTCCATCTTCTTGGAGCTCTCTGTCTCGTGGGGATCAGCCTCCTGCGTCTGCTCCAATATTGGCAGATCTTTGCCTGGTTCTCCTTGGTCCATCATGAAACTGACGAATACTAGGAGTCCACTGAAAGGAAAACACAATCGTAATGACAATGAAACAAAAAAGAGAGTGAGGATCGGTTACTGCTTTGCAAAAGTTCTTTTTTTGTCTGAACGAAAATATACCAACATCACGGATCCGCTTACCTTCCCTTCGTTGGGAGAGAAGAACAAAGGCAGATGCGAGTGTTGCCTTTCTTGAAGACGGTGAGGGAGAAGGGGATTCAACAAAGAGTGAAATGATGGTTGCTTCGTCCGTCAAACTTAGACTGCGGGGAGGTGGGGTTTTGTGATACAACGGCTCGTTATTGCCGCTCTACGACCGGGGTGACTTTCCGCCTGCATACTGCCTTCTAATTTGGTGGATGGAATTTGGGCCCACGCGCTGCATGGCCCGCATGTCGGTGAACAAAAGTATAACAACATTCAGTAGAGGGAGACGTTTCGATGACCTAGGAGGAGCCAAAAGCGGTATTGTATCCACTATACTAGTAGTAATTGTTTTTCTGGGTAGCTGTAGAGTGTCTCCACTGTACTAGTAGTAATTGTTATTCTGCGCCCAAGACAAAACAGCCCATCCACCCTAGTAAATATTAAAATCAATTCAAAAGTCCATATATTTACTGAATGAGAGGCGCTACCCACACCCAGCACACCGCCCCCAAAAAAACCTGGGTATTCTTCTTCCTCCTCACTCCCACCCACCTCACGTCAGTTCGCTACACTCGTAGCCCCAAATTCCTCACCTCACTCCTACAGAAAACCCCAGCTCCCCTTCTTCCTCACTACTGCAGAAAAACCCCAGCTCCCCTTCTTCTTCACTCGCACTATAACTAGGCTCGTCATTCGTTACTCTACTCAAATCCGTGAGCGCGACGCGACGCCCTCGAGGAAAATGGAGTTGGCTGACCCCAGCACCAAGAAGATGAGGCTCCCACCAGCGGTGATGCCTGTTGTAGATCCCGCACCCAGCAGTGCGGGGAGAAGCGGCGACCCTGCCCCACCGGATCCCAGGAACCCGTAGAATCTCGGGTGGACCGCATCAGCGATCTCCCGGACACCGTCCTTGGGGAGATCATCTCGCTTCTCCCCACCAAGGATTGCTGCCGCACCCAAGTCCTCTCAATTCGGTGGCGCCCTCTATGGCGTGACGTGCCCCTTAATCTCGACTGTCATCAGTTATCTCTCTTCAATGATTTTGAAATCCCCAGAGCCATCATCTCCTCCCACCAAGGCTCCGTTCAGAGCCTCTGCATCCCGTCATGCTACCTGAGCAAGCATACCATGCCCTGCACGGTGGACACCTGGCTGAAATCCCCTGAATTCACAGAACTATAGCTACTTGAGTTCTACTATTCCCTTGGAAATCACCTACCAGATATCGAACGCCATCTACCTGTGCCCTCAGCACCGATGTCCATCTCACGGTTTTCCTCCTCTCTCCACACCGCCACCTTTGCGCTGTGCGACCTACCAGAGAATCTGGTACTGAACCTTCGACTCCCATTTCTGAAGAAACTTTCACTTGTGCGGGTTCGTATATCGGAGGCCTCATTGCACAACGTCATCCACTCCAGTTGCCCTGCCCTGGAGTTTGGTGCTTGTTTTCACAGTTAGAATCGGTTGTCTCCAAATAAAGTCGCCTAACCTTGTAAGAATTGGAATTTGTTTTGACGGAAGGCAGCTCATCATCCAAGATGCCCCTTCACTTCAAAGGTTGATCATTGATTCTAGTTATTCACCATTGCAAATAAACGTCCTCTCTGCGCCTAAACTGGAGACCTTGGGTGTAATACATGATCTATGTGCTCATTTCAATATGGTGTTTGGCTCCACAGTTCTTCAGGTACTTTATATTATCATCTACACTTGTAACCATAAGCTGCATTTTAAATTTTTGCGCATAAGTTATATGTCATCTTGGAGTACACATTTTGTACTAATATTATGTTCTATGCTCAATGAAGAGTTTCTCCATGGATGGCCTATCAATGGTGCTGGATTCTGTCAAGATCTTATATATCCAAATGAATAGTTTTGATCTGAACAAGATTATTGGCTTGATGCAATGCTTTCCATGTCTGGAGAAGTTGTATATAAAGGTGATAATTTCACGCACATTGGAAGCCCGCATATAGTGTACTAGAATTAACCGTTCAGTTGTTGCTCTTTCGACACTCCTTTTTTAGACCTTAACTGTTTTCAATCTTCATGTCTACTTAGGCAACATGACGGGGTAAGAAAGTTATAACCAATCGGTGGATTTGTAAGCATCGGGATTTTCTCACTTCTCATGAGATTCGATTGAAGACAATAACGCTAGAACGATATGTAGCCAACCGTGCAAACACTAGATTTGTCACATTCTTCCTGCTGAATGCGAGGTTACTATTATCCATCAGGCTTAAGTTTATCAGCAGCATGGTTTTGACGGATGGGTATGTGGAAAAGCAAAAAAAGGAGTTTCAGGTGGGCAAAAGAGCTTCTGAACATGCCAGGCTTCTATTTACAACATATTGTGGTCATAATCCAGTAAATTTTACGACCCAGGGTGTTCATTCTATGGACCTGACTGATCATTTGACTGTGACTGCCAAAAACAGTGCTGGAGTTAGATGTTGTTTCCCTTTTCAACCTGGGTTTTTTGTAAACCTGATGAACAATTAACCCTCGTGCTTTTGTACAGTTTGTAAGCTGGAGTTAGATGTTCTTGCCCTTTTCAACTCGGCTGTGACTGTCATATTTTCTTTGAAGCAAGGCAAATGGCTTGCTAGTCGTTTAATTTAGAGTGAAATATTGTAACAACTAACTGTTGGAAATATGCCCTAGAGGCAATAATAAATTAGTTATTATTATATTTCCTTGTTCATGATAATCGTTTATTATCCATGCTAGAATTGTATTGATAGGAAACTCAGATACATGTGTGGATACATAGACAACACCATGTCCCTAGTAAGCCTCTAGTTGACTAGCTCGTTGATCAATAGATGGTTACGGTTTCCTGACCATGGACATTGGATGTCATTGATAACGGGATCACATCATTAGGAGAATGATGTGATGGACAAAGACCCAATCCTAAGCCTAGCACAAGATCATGTAGTTCGTATGCTAAAGCTTTTCTAATGTCAAGTATCATTTCCTTAGACCATGAGATTGTGCAACTCCCGGATACCGTAGGAGTGCTTTGGGTGTGCCAAACGTCACAACGTAACTGGGTGGCTATAAAGGTACACTACAGGTATCTGCGAAAGTGTCTGTTGGGTTGGCACGAATCGAGACTGGGATTTGTCACTCCGTGTAAACGGAGAGGTATCTCTGGGCCCACTCGGTAGGACATCATCATAATGTGCACAATGTGATCAAGGAGTTGATCACGGGATGATGTGTTACAAAACGAGTAAAGAGACTTGCCGGTAACGAGATTGAACAAGGTATCGGGATACCGACGATCGAATCTCGGGCAAGTATCGTACCGCTAGACAAAGGGAATTGTATACGGGATTGATTAAGTCCTTGACATCGTGGTTCATCTAATGAGATCATCGTGGAACATGTGGGAGCCAACATGGGTATCCAGATCCCGCTGTTGGTTATTGACCGGAGAGTCATCTCGGTCATGTCTGCATGTCTCCCGAACCCGTAGGGTCTACACACTTAAGGTTCGGTGACGCTAGGGTTATAGAGATATTGATATGCGGTAACCCGAAAGTTTTTCGGAGTCCCGGATGAGATCCCGGACGTCACGAGGAGTTCCGGAATGGTCCGGAGGTAAAGATTTATATATGGGAAGTCTTGTTTTGGTCGCCGGAGAAGTTTCGCGCATTATCGGTATTGTACCGGGAGTGCCGAAAGGGGTCCGGGGGTCCACCAAGGGGGTCCACCTGCCCTGGGGGCCACATGGGCTGTAGGGGTGTGCGCCTTGGCCTATATGGGCCAAGGGCACCAGCCCCAAGAGGCCCATGCGCCAAGAGATAAGGGAAAGAAAGAGTCCTAAAGGGGGAAGGCACCTCCTAGGTGCCTTGGGGAGGATGGACTCCTCCCTGGCCGCACCCTTCCTTGGAGGAAGGGCCAAGGCTACGCCCCCCCCCCTCTCCCTTGGCCCTATATATAGTGGGGGGGAAGGGAGGGCAGCCGCACCTAAGCCCTGGCGCCTCCCTCTCCCTCCCATGACACATCTCCCTCCTCCCACAGCGCTTGGCGAAGCCCTGTTGGAATCCCGCTACTTCCACCACCACGCTATCGTGCTGCTGGATCTCCATCAACCTCTCCTCCCCCTTGCTGGATCAAGAAGGAGGAGACGTCGCTGCTCCGTACGTGTGTTGAACGCGGAGGTGCCGTCCGTTCGGCGCTAGGATCATCGGTGATTTGGATCACGACGAGTACGACTCCATCAACCCCGTTCTCTTGAACGCTTCCGCGTGCGATCTACAAGGGTATGTAGATCCACTCCTCCCTCGTTGCTAGATGACTCCATAGATAGATCTTGGTGACACATAGGAAAATTTTGAATTTATGCTACGTTCCCCAACAGTGGCATCATGAGCTAGGTCTATGCATAGTTTCTATGCACGAGTAGAACACAAAGTAGTTGTGGGCGTTGATTTTGTTCAATATGCTTACCATTACTAGTCCAATCTTGATTCGGTGGCATTGTGGGATGAAGCGGCCCGGACCGACCTTACACGTACTCTTACGTGAGACTGGTTCCACCGACTGACATGCACTAGGTGCATAAGGTGGCTAGTGAGTGTCTGTCTCTCCCACTTTAGTCGGATCGGATTCGATGAAAAGGGTCCTTATGAAGGGTAAATAGCAATTGGCATATCACGTTGTGGTTTTTGCGTAGGTAAGAAACGTTCTTGCTAGAAACCCATAGCAGCCACGTAAAACATGCAAACAACAATTAGAGGACGTCTAACTTGTTTTTGCAGGGTATGCTATGTGATGTGATATGGCCAAGAAGAATGTGATGAATGATATGTGATGTATGAGATTGATCATGTTCTTGTAATAGGAATCACGACTTGCATGTCGATGAGTATGAGAACCGGCAGGAGCCATAGGAGTTGTCTTTATTTATTGTATGACCTACCTGTCATTAAACAACGCCATGTAATTACTTTACTTTATTGCTAACCGTTAGCTGTAGTAGTAGAAGTAATAGTTGGCGAGACAACTTCATGAAGACACGATGATGGAGATCATGATGATAGAGATCATGGTGTCATGCCGGTGACGATGATGATCATGGAGCCCCGAAGATGGAGATCAAAAGGAGCAAAGTGATATTTCATGCCGGTGACGATGATGATCATGGAGCCCCGAAGATGGAGATCAAAAGGAGCAAAGTGATATTGGCCATATCATCTCACTATTTGATTGCATGTGATGTTTATCATGTTTATACATCTTATTTGCTTAGAACGACGGTAGTAAATAAGATGATCCCTCACTAAAATTTCAAGAAGGTGTTCCCCCTAACTGTGCACCGTTGCGAAAGTTCGTCGTTTCGAAGCACCACGTGATGATTGGGTGTGATAGATTCTGACGTTCGAATACAACGGGTGTTGACGAGCCTAGCATGTACAGACATGGCCTCGGAACACATGCGAAACACTTAGGTTAACTTGACGAGCCTAGCATGTACAGACATGGCCTCGGAACACAAGAGACCAAAAGGTCGAGCATGAGTCGTATGGTAGATATGATCAACATGAAGATGTTCACCGATGATGACTAGTCTGTCTCACGTGATGATCGGACACGGCCTAGTTGACTCGGATCATGTAATCACTTAGATGACTAGAGGTATGTCTATCTGAGTGGGAGTTCACAAGATGAACTTAATTATCCTGAACATAGTCAAAAGGTCTTCGCAAATTATGTCGTAGCTCGCGCTTCAGTTCTACTGTTTAGATATGTTCCTAGAGAAAATTTAGTTGAAAGTTGATAGTAGTAATTATGCAGACTAGGTCCGTAAACTGAGGTTTGTCCTCATTGCTTCATAGAAGGCTTATGTCCTTAATGCACCGCTCAGTGTGCTGAACCTCGAACATTGTCTATGGATGTTGCGAACATCTGACATACACATTTTGATAACTACGTGATAGTTCAGTTAAACGGCTTAGAGTTGAGGCACCGAAGACGTTTTGAAACGTTGTGAAACATATGAGATGTTTCGAGGGCTGAAATTGGGATTTCAGGCTCGTGCCCACGTCAAGAGGTATAAGACCTCCGACGATTTTCTTAGCCTGCAAACTAAGGGAAAAAAAGCTCAATTGTTGAACTTGTGCTCAGATTGTCTGAGTACAACAATCGCTTGAATCGAGTGGGAGTTGATCTTCCAGATGAAATAGTGATGGTTCTCCAAAGTCATTACCACCAAGCTGCTTGAGCTTCGTGATGAACTATAATATATCAGGGACATATATGATGATCCTTGAGATATTCGCGATGTTTGACACCACAAAAGTAGAGATCAAGAAGGAGCATCAATTGTTGATGGTTGGTGAAACCACTAGTTTCAAGAAGGGCAAGGGCACGAAGGGATACTTCATGAAACGGCAATTCAGCTGCTGCTCTAGTGAAGAAACCCAAGGTTGAACCCAAACCCGAGACTAAGTGCTTCTATAATAAGGGGAACAGCCACTGGAGCAGAATTACCCTAGATACTTGGTAGATAAGAAGGCTGGCAAGGTCGATAGAAGTATATTGGATGTATTATGTTAATGTGTACTTTACTAGTACTCCTAGTAGCACCAGGGTATTAGATACCGGTTCGGTTGCTAAGTGTTAGTAACTCGAAATAAAAGCTACGGAATAAACGGAGACTAGCTAAAGGTGAGATGACGATATGTGTTGGAAGTATTTCCAAGGTTGATCAAATATCGTACGCTCCCTCTACCATCGAGATTGGTGTTTGCGTTGAGCATAGACATGATTGGATTATGTCTATCGCAATACGGTTATTCATTTAAAGAGAATAATGGTTACTCTATTTATTTGAATAATACCTTCAATGGTCTTACACCTGAAATGAATGGTTTATTGAATCTCGATCGTAGTGATACACATGTTCATGCCAAAAGATAGTAATGATAGTACCACCTACTTGTGGCACTACCACGTAAGTCATATCGGTATAAAACGCATGAAGAAGCTCCATGTTGATGGATCTTTGGGCTCACTTGTTTTGAAAGGTTTGAGACATGCAAACCATGTCTATTGGTGTATATGCATGAAGAAACTCCATGCAAATGGACCGTTTGGACTCACTTGATTTTGAATCACTTGAGACATGCAAATCATACCACATGGGCAAGATGACTGAAAGCCTCATTTTCAGTAAAATGGAACTAGAAAGCAACTTGTTGGAAGTAATACATTTTGATGTGTGCAATCCAATAAGTGCTGAGGCATGTAGTGGATATCGTTATGTTCTTACTTCACAGATGATTTGAGTAGATGTTGATTATATTTACTTGATGAATCACGAGTCTAAATTATTGAAAGGTTCAAGTAATTTCAGGGTGAAGTTGAAAGATCGTCGTGACAAGAGGATAAAATATCTATGATATGATCATAGAGATGAATATCTGAATTACGAGTTTGGCACAGAATTAAGACATTGTGGAAATTGTTTCACAACTAATACAGCCTGGAACACCATAGTGTGATGGTGTGTCCGAACATCATAACTGCACCCTATTGGATATGATGCATACCATGATGTCTCTTATCGAATTACCACGATAGTTTATGGGTTAGGCATTAAAGACAACCACATTCACTTTAAATAGGGCACCACGTAATTCCGATGAGATGACACCATATGAACTATGGTTTAGAGAAACCTAAGCTGTCATTTCTTAGAAGTTTGGGGCTGCGACGCTTATGTGAAAAAGTTTCAGGCTGATAAGCTCGAACCCAAAGCGGATAAATGCATCTTCATAGGACACCCAAAACAGTTGGGTATACCTCCTGTCTCAGATCCGAAAGCAATAAGGGATTGTTTCTAGAATCGGGTCCTTTCTCGAGGAAAAGTTTCTCTCAAAAGAATTGAGTGGGAGGATGGTGGAGACTTGATGAGGTTATTGAACCGTCTCTTCAACTAGTGTGTGGCAAGGCACAGGAGTTGTTCCTGTGGCACCTACACCAATTGAAGTGGAAGCTTATGATAGTGATCATGAAACTTCAGATCAAGTCACTACCAAACCTCGTGGGATGACAAGGATGCGTACTACTTCAGAGTGGTACGTAATCCTGTCTTGGAAGTCATGTTGCTAGACAACAATGAACCTACGAGCTATGGAGAAGCGATGGTGGGCCTGGATTCCAAAATGGCTCAAGGCCATATAATCCGAGAGAGGATCCATATATGAAAACAAAGTGTAGACTTTGGGAGGACTACTTGATGGTCGTAAGGCTGTTAGGTACATATGGATTTTAAAAGGAAGACGGACAATGATGGTAGGTATCACCATTAAGAAAGCTCGACTTGTCGTTAAGATGTTTTCCGACAAGTTCAAGGAGTTGACTGCGATGAGACTTTCTCACTCGTAGCGATGCTAAGAGTCTGTTGGAATTATATTAGCAATTACTGTATTATTTGTGAAATCTTGCAGATAGGATGCCAAAAACCATTGTTTCCTCGACGATTTTTGAGGAAAGGTTGTATGTGATACAACCGGAAGGTTTTGTTAATCCTGAAAGATGCTAATAAGTATGCAAAGCTCCAGCAATCCTTCTAAGGACTGGAGTAAGCATCTCGGAGTTGGAATGTATGCTTTGATAAGATGATCAAAGTTTTGGGTGTATACAAAGTTTATGAGAAACTTGTATTTCCAAAGAAGTGAGTGGGAGCACTATAGAATTTCTGATAAATATATGTTGACATATTGTTGATCAGAAATGATGTAGAATTTCTGGAAAGCATATAGGGTTATTTGGAAAGTATTTTTCAATGGAAAGCCTGGATTAAGCTACTTGAACATTGAGCATCAAGATCTATAAGGATAGATCAAAATTCTTAATGGTACTTTCAAATGAGCACATACCTTGACATGATCTTGAAGGTGTTCAAGATGGACCAGTCAAAGAAGGAGTTCTTGCCTGAGTTGTAAGGTATGAAGTTAAGACTTAAAGCTCAACCACGGCAGAAGAAAGAGGAAGGACGAAGGTCGTCCCTTATGCTTTCGTCATAGGCTCTATACGGTATGCCATGCTGAGTACCGCACCTGATGTGTGCCTTGCCACATATCTGGCAAGAGGGTACAAAGGTAATCTAGGAGTAGATCACCAGATAGTGGTCTAAATTATCCTTAGAGGAATAAGGATATGTTTCTCGGTTATGGAGGTGATAAAGAGTTCGACGTAAAGAGTTACGTCGATGCAAGCTTAACACCTATCTGGATAGCTCTGAGTAGAGATACCGGATACATATAATGGAGCAACAATTTAGAATAGCTCCAAGTAGAACAGTTATTTGAAATGGCTCCAAATATAGCGTAGTAGCTGCATCTACAAGATGACATAGAGATTTGCGAAGTACATACGGATCTGAAAGATTCAGTCCCGTTGACTATAACATCTCTCACAAGCATAACATGTTCAAACCCAGAACTCATCGAGTGTTAATCACATGGTAATGTGGACTAGATTATTGACTCTAGTAAACTCTTTGGGTGTTAGTCACATGGGGATGTGACCTTGAGTGTTAATCACATATCGATGTGAACTGGATTATTGACTCTAGTGCAAGTGGGAGACTGTTGGAAATATGCCCTAGAGGAAATAATAAATTAGTTATTATTATATTTCCTTGTTCATGATAATCGTTTATTATCCATGCTAGAATTGTATTGATAGGAAACTCAGATACATGTGTGGATGCATAGACAACACCATGTCCCTAGTAAGCCTCTAGTTGACTAGCTCGTTGATCAATAGATGGTTACGGTTTCCTGACCATGGACATTGGATGTCATTGATAACGGGATCACATCATTAGGAGAATGATGTGATGGACAAAGACCCAATCCTAAGCCTAGCACAAGATCATGTAGTTCGTATGCTAAAGCTTTTCTAATGTCAAGTATCATTTCCTTAGACCATGAGATTGTGCAACTCCCGGATACCGTAGGAGTGCTTTGGGTGTGCCAAACGTCACAACGTAACTGGGTGGCTATAAAGGTACACTACAGGTATCTGCGAAAGTGTCTGTTGGGTTGGCACAAATCGAGACTGGGATTTGTCACTCCGTGTAAACGGAGAGGTATCTCTGGGCCCACTCGGTAGGACATCATCATAATGTGCACAATGTGATCAAGGAGTTGATCACGGGATGATGTGTTACGAAACGAGTAAAGAGACTTGCCGGTAACGAGATTGAACAAGGTATCGGGATACCGACGATCGAATCTCGGGCAAGTATCGTACCGCTAGACCGGGATTGATTAAGTCCTTGACATCGTGGTTCATCCGATGAGATCATCGTGGAACATGTGGGAGCCAACATGGGTATCCAGATCCCGCTGTTGGTTATTGACCGGAGAGTCATCTCGGTCATGTCTGCATGTCTCCCGAACCCGTAGGGTCTACACACTTAAGGTTCGGTGACGCTAGGGTTATAGAGATATTAGTATGCGGTAACCCGAAAGTTGTTCGGAGTCCCGGATGAGATCCCGGACGTCACGAGGAGTTTCGGAATGGTCCGGAGGTAAAGATTTATATATGGGAAGTCTTGTTTTGGTCGCCAGAGAAGTTTCGCGCATTATCGGTATTGTACCGGGAGTGCCGAAAGGGGTCCGGGGGTCCACCAAGGGGGTCCACCTGCCCTGGGGGCCACATGGGCTGTAGGGGTGTGCGCCTTGGCCTATATGGGCCAAGGGCACCAGCCCCAAGAGGCCCATGCGCCAAGAGATAAGGGAAAGAAAGAGTCCTAAAGGGGGAAGGCACCTCCTAGGTGCCTTGGGGAGGATGGACTCCTCCCTGGCCGCACCCTTCCTTGGAGGAAGGGCCAAGGCTGCGCCCCCCCCCCCTCTCCCTTGGCCCTATATATAGTGGGGGGAAGGGAGGGCAGCCGCACCTAAGCCCTGGCGCCTCCCTCTCCCTCCCATGACACATCTCCCTCCTCCCGCAGCGCTTGGCGAAGCCCTGTTGGAATCCCGCTACTTCCACCACCACGCCGTCGTGCTGCTGGATCTCCATCAACCTCTCCTCCCCCTTGCTGGATCAAGAAGGAGGAGACGTCGCTGCTCCGTACGTGTGTTGAACGCGGAGGTGCCGTCCGTTCGGCGCTAGGATCATCGGTGATTTGGATCACGACGAGTACGACTCCATCAACCCCGTTATCTTGAACGCTTCCGCGCGCGATCTACAAGGGTATATAGATCCACTCCTCCCTCGTTGCTAGATGACTCCATAGATAGATCTTGGTGACACGTAGGAAAATTTTGAATTTATGCTACGTTCCCCAACACTAACAAATCCCAACCAAGGGAAATAACATCACTCTCGTCGGTTGCTTGAGCTCACTGTGCATTACAAAAGCCATGTGATTAGCCCCCACCAGCACCCACAAACTTATTTCCAACTAGCACATCAAATGGGCTGTAAATTTTCATAGGAAGGGCTGCTGACCGTGACAGATTTGGATTCTGACATTTGGGACCTGCGAGGAAATAGCCTATCCAAGGTGGTGTCGACTTACTAGCCAGTCAACAAACGATTCTGCCTACCAGCCGTTGGATTGACATCCAACATCTGTCGTGTATCTTCTATCTCTTGTCTTCTTCTTCCTCTAGCCACCCAAACCAAACAACCCCGTCGGCTCCGCCTGCTCCCACCTCCCATGGCTGGTTGTGCCTCCGCCGCCCTACCGTACGTACCCTCCAACGTTGGCCGGTCCCTCCCTCTATTCCCCCACATGTCCTGTTATTCTCCAGTGACGTCACCCCAACACGCACCCGCACCCGCACCCGAACCAGTCAATCCTCGTACTCCCCTCCGCCTGCGACTGGACCGACGCATATTCCACGGCTCCTGTTCGTTCCATCTGAGTCCCCACCGTCGCCCTCCGCCTTGCGGCCTTGGTTCGCTCGCCGTGCGCGGTGCGCCGCCCTCTTGCGTTGTCAACGTCGTCAACAACCGAGAGGAACAAGGAGATGACTGTACGTGGAGAGGATGACAGTAGGGACCCACCAGCGTCATGGCAGTACACAAGCAAGTGCCTCTATATTACAAGCCCAAAAATATGGTTCCTCCTAATGGTTGGACATCTGGGGCTCACGCCATTGTCAACGTAGTCAATAAACGAGATAATTACACTATGAGCGGCTGACACCAGGGACCCAACAGGTCGCGTAGTTTTTTTGAGGAACAAGCAGTTGTTATTTATACTAGTTTTAGCGACGGATCAGGGTAACAACAGGGCTGTGCCCCGTCTAGCCAGAGTTTTATTTATGTTTACCACATGATGAGCCCAGTTGTGTTTTTTTCTTGCTGAAAATGGCTAGCCCAGTTCTATTTTTTAAAAGAAATACCCAAACGAGGCCTACTTGCTTTATCAGCCCTGCTGGGCTGCAAATCTTTCAAGACGAGGAGAGTTTCATTCGGTTTGCCCAGAAATGGGTTGTATATTTTTAAAACACATCAAACCGGGAATTAGTTTCATTTTTTTTCATTACAAGATTTTAAATTCCATTGATTTTTATGCATGGACAATTATTTGGATTTTATGTTTATATAAATTATTTTTCAAAATAGTTTGAATGTGAATCGATATTTCGGGATTAAAAATAGTTGACCGCACCGAAATATGCAAAAAATTCGTATACATTTTAATCGTGGCCACAATATGGGGTGTAATGCTAACAAAAAGAAGATGGGCTCCAAAAAAATTCTTAAGAATTAGCAAATGGGTTGTACATTATTAGATTAATGCACACAATAGCAGTGACTATTGGATGTCCATCCAACGACTGTCGTGCTTCTTCAATCTCTGCTTTTCTTGTTCCAGCCGCTCAAACAAGCGCTGGTGGGACTACCTGCTCCCTCCTACCACGGCCGGCTATGCTGCCCCACAGGCCTCACGGCCCCACCGTACTCCCATCACTGGCCTAGCCATCCCTCTAGTCACCCACACCTGCTGTTAATCTTCGGCGATGGCAGACGAACCAGTAAACCCTCGTACAGTCGTACTCCCCTCCGCATGAGAAACAACTGCCGAGTCTTCCCTGCCTCAGTGTCGTTCCCTTCCTGGGCCTCGTCGTCGTCCACCGCCCTGGTGCTCTCGGCGCGGCCTGGTCAACGTGGTCAATGAACGAGATCCATCAGAACTGGACTGTACGTGGAGAGGCTGACAACTGGGTCCACGGCCGCACGCAAGGAAATGCCTCCTTATTACGTGCAAAATAATGATTCCTCCACCTGACAGCTAGGACCCACGGGAAGGGCTTCTGTATTTCACGGAAAAAACATTCCCCCCGCTGACAGGTCAGACCCACCAGCTATATCTTCGCATGCAATGAAGTGCCTCCTTATGACGTACAAAAAGATGAATACCCCTTACTAGCTGGGACCCACCATAGTGGGTGGCTGACTTGTGGGCCTACTAAGTTGACGGGGACAGAGGGCTTTGTCAACTCAGTCAATATGAACGATTCTAGCTCCAGTGATCATACGATGTCCATCCAATGGCCATAGTGCTTCTTCAACCTCTGGTCTTCTTGCTCCAGCTGCCCAAAGCAGCGCTGGTCGTGCCGCCTGCTCCTGCCTCCCGTGGTCGGCTGTGCTGCCGCGGAGGCCTCACCGCCCCCATACTACTCCCACCGCTGGCCAGGCCATCCCTCCACTCACCCACACCCCCTGTTATTCTGCTGCGATGGCAGCCTCACACCGCAGCCGAACCAGTGAACCCTCGTACTCCTCTCCGTGTGGGCATCCACTACCACGTCTTCCTCGGCTCCGTGTCGTCCCCTTCCTAGGCCTCACCGTCGTCCACTGCCTTGGTGCTCTCGGCGCGGCGTGGTCAATGTGGTCAACGACCGACTTCCATCGGAAGAGTACTGTACGTGGAGAGGCTGACAGCTGGGTCCACGGCCGCAGCTGGGTCCACGGCCACAGCCTAGTTTTTTTGTGATTTGCCAAGTAAGTCGCTTAGTCAGGCCTGTTGGGCTGCAAATCTTTCAAGACGAGGAGAGCTTCATTCGGCCGACCGAGAAAATGTCCTATCAGTAGTGAGAAATGGGCTGTACATTTTTAAAACACATCAAACTGTCAATTAGTTTCAAATTTCTTTTTTTTTCATTTCAAGATTTTAAATTGCATTGATTTTTATGCGTGGACAATTTGTTGGATTTTATATTGATATACATTTATTTTTAAAATCAGTTTGAATGTGACTCGAAATTTCGGGATTAAAAACAGTCCGGACCACACCGAAATATGCAAAATTTCATATAATTTTTTAACCGTGGCCACAATATGGGCTGTAATGCTAACAAAAAGAATATGGGCTCCAAAAAACCATAAGAATTAGCAATTGGGCTGTAAATTATTAGAAATAATGGTAGATGGGTTGTATGCTGTTTTCCACATATTTGAGGCTTTCCTAAAAAAAAGGTTGACGCACAAGCACTGACTGTTGGATTTCCATCCAACGGCCGTCGTGCTTCTTCAATCTCTGCTCTTCCTGCTCCAGCCGCTCAAACAAGCGCCGACGGGAATGCCTGCTCCCTCCTCCCCGCGGCCGGCTGTGCTGTCGTGCAGGCCTCACCGCCCCACCGTAATCCCATCGCTGGCCTAGCCATCCCTCTACTCACCCACACCTGTTGTTATTCTCCGGCGATGACAGACGAACCATTAAACCCTCGTACATTCGTACTCCCCTCCGCGTGGGTAACAACTGCCGAGTCTTCCCTGCCTCTGTGTTGTTCCCTTCCTAGGCTTCGCCGTCGTCCACCACCCTGGTGCTCTCGGCGCGGCCTGGTCAACGTGGTCAACGATCGACATGCATCTGAAGTGGACTGTACGTGGAGAGACTGACAGCTGAGTCCATGGCCGCATACAAGGAAATGCCTTCTTATTACGCGCAAAATAATGATTCCTCCACCTGACATTTGGGACCCACCGAAAGGGCCTCTGTATTTTGTGAAAAAACGTTACCGCCGCTGACAGCTTGGACCCACCAGCTATATCTTCGCATGCAAGGAAGTGCCTCCTTATTACGCACAAAAAAATGAATACCCCTGCTAGCTGGGACCCAGTATAGTGGCAAGCTAACTTGTGGGCCTACTAAGTTGATGGGGACGGAGGGCTTTGTCAACTTAGTCAATATGCACGATTCTAGATCCACTGACTATACGATGTCCATCCAACGGCCGTAGTGCTTCTTCAACCTCTGGTCTTCTTGCTCCATCCGCCCAAACCAGCGCCGGTCGTGCCTCCTGCTCCTGCCTCCCATGGCCGGCTGCGATGCGGCGGAGGCCTCACCGCCCCCTACTACTCCCACCGCTGGCCAGGCCATCCCTCTACTCATTGATACGTCTCCATCGTATCTACTTTTCCAAACACTTTTGCCCTTGTATTGGACTCTAACTTGTATGATTTGAATGGAACTAACCCGTACTGACGTTGTTTTCAGCAGAATTGCCATGATGTTGTTTTATGTGCAGAAAACAAAAGTTCTCGGAATGACCCGAAACTCCACGGAATACCTTACAATAAATAATGAAAAATCCTCGCCAAAGATGAAGACAAGGGGGCCCACACCCTGCTCACGAGGGTGGGGGGCGCCCCCTAGGGCGCGCCCCCCTACCTCGTCGGCCCCTTGGAGACCTCGCGACTCCAACTCCAACTCTATATATCTGCTTTCGGGGAGAAAAAATAAGGGAGAAGAAATCATCGCATTTTATGATACGGAGCCGCCGCCAAGCCCTAAAACCTCTCAGGAGGGCTGATCTGGAGTCCGTTCGGGGCTCCGGAGAGGGGAATCCGTCGCCGTCGTCATCATCAACCATCCTCCATCACCAATTTCATGATGCTCACCGCCGTGCGTGAGTAATTCCATCGTAGGCTTGCTGGACGGTGATGGGTTGGATGAGATTTATCATATAATCGAGTCAGTTTTGTTAGGGTTTGATCCCTAGTATCCACTATGTTCTGAGATTGATGTTGCTATGACTTTGCTATGCTTAATGCTTGTCACTAGGGCCCGAGTGCCATGATTTCAGATCTGAACCTATTATGTTTTCATCAATATATGAAAGTTCTTGATCCTATCTTGCAAGTCTATAGTCACCTATTATGTGTTATGATCCGTTAACCTCGAAGTGACAATAATCGGGATACTTTCCTGTGATGACTGTAGTTTGAGGAGTTCATATATTCACTATGTGCTAATGCTTTGTTCCGGTACTCTATTAAAAGGATGCATTAATATCCCTTGGTTTCCATTAGGACCCCGCTGCCATGGGAGGGTAGGATAAAAGATGCCATGCAAGTTCTTTTTCATAAGCACGTATGACTATATTCGGAATACATGCCTACATTACATTGATGAATTGGAGCTAGTTCTGTGTCACCCTATGTTATGACTGTTACATGATGAACCGCATCCGACATAATTATCCATCATTGATCCGATGCCTACGAGCTTTCCATATACTGGTTTACGCTTTTTTGCTTTCCCGTTGCTATTGTTACAATCACTACAAAATACCAAAAACATTACTTTGCTTTGGTTACTCTTTTGTTACCGTTACCATCACTATCATATTACTTTGCTACTAAACACTTTGCTGTAGATACTAAGTTTCCAGGTGTGGTTGAATTGACAACTCAACTGCTAATACTTGAGAATATTCTTTGGCTCCCCTTGTGTCGAATCAATAAATTTGGGTTGAATACTCTACCATCGAAAGCTGTTGCGATCACCTATACTTGTGGGTTATCAAGACTAATTTCTGGTGCCGTTTCCGGGGAACATGGCTCTGTTGGGGAACGTAGTAATTTCAAAATTTTCCTACGCACACGCAAGATCATGGTGATGCATAGCAACGAGGGGAGAGTATGATCTACGTACCCTTGTAGATCGCAACGGAAGCGTTGACACAACGTTGAGGAAGTAGTCGTACGTCTTCTTCCCGATCCGACCGATCCAAGCACCGTTACTCCGGCACCTCCGAGTTCTTAGCACACGTTCAGCTCGATGACGATCCTCGGGCTTCGATCCAGCAAAGCGTCGAGGAAGAGTTCCGTCAGCACGACGGCGTGGTGACGATCTTGATGTACTACCGACGCAGGGCTTCGCCTAAGCACTACAACGATATGACCGAGGTGGAATTTGGTGGCAGGGGGCACCGCACACGGCTAAGGAACGATCTCAATGATCAATTGTGTGTCTAAAGGTGCCCCCTGCCCCCGTATATAAAGGGGCAAAGGGGGAGGGGTGCGGCAGCCATAGGAGGAGTCCTACTCCCGCCGGGAGTAGGACTCCCCTCCAATCCTATTCCAAATAGGACTCCCCAAGTGGGGAAAGAGAGAGGGGTTGGCCGGCCACCTTCCCTAGGTCTAATAGGACTAGGAGAAGGGGGGAGGTGTGCAGCCCATGGGGCAGCCCTTTCACCTTTCCACCAAGGCCCATGTTGGCCCATTTGGCTCCCGGGGGGTTCCGGTAACCCTCCCGGTATTCCGGTAAAATCCCCATTTCACCCGGAACACTTCCGATGTCCAAACATAGTCTTCCAATATATCAATCTTTACGTCTCGACCATTTCGAGACTCCTCGTCATGTCCGTGATCACATCCGGGACTCCGAACAACCTTCGGTACATCAAAATGCATAAACTCATAATAACTGTCATCGTAACGTTAAGCGTGCGGACCCTACGGTTCGAGAACAATGTAGACATGACCGAGACACGTCTCCAGTCAATAACCAATAGCGGGACCTGGATGCCCATATTGGTTCCTACATATTCTACGAAGATCTTTATCGGTCAGACCGCATAACAACATACGTTGTTCCCTTTGTCATCGGCATGTTACTTGCCCGAGATTCGATCGTCAGTATCCAATACTTAGTTCAATCTCGTTACCGGCAAGTCTCTTTACTCGTTCCGTAATACATCATCCCGCAACTAACTCATTAGTTGCCATGCTTGCAAGGCTTAAGTGATGTGCATTACCGAGAGGGCCCAGAGATACCTCTCCGACGATCGGAGTGACAAATCCTAATCTCGAAATACACCAACCCAACATCTACCATTGGAGACACCTGTAGTACTCCTTTATAATCACCCAGTTACGTTGTGACGTTTGGTAGTACCCAAATTGTTCCTCCGGCAAACGGGAGTTGCATAATCTGTTGGGGAACGTAGCAGAAATTCAAAATTTTCCTACGTATCACCAAGATCTATCTATGGAGAGACTAGCAACGAGGGGAGGGAGAGTGCATCTACATACCCTTGTAGATCGCTAAGCGGAAGCGTTCAAGTGAACGGGGTTGATGGAGTCGTACTCGTCGTGATTCAAATCACCGATGATCAAGTGCCGAACGCACGGCACCTCCGCGTTCAACACACGTACAGCCCGATGACGTCTCCCACGCCTTGATCCAGCAAGGAGAGAGGGAGAGGTTGATGGAGATCCAACAGCACGACGGCGTGGTGGAAGTAGCGGGATTCCAACAGGGCTTCGCTAAGCGCTGCGGGAGGAAGAAGATGTGTCACGGGAGGGAGAGGGAGGCGCCAGGCCTTAGATTGGTTTGCTCCTCCTTTTTCCCCACTATATATAGGGCCAAGGGAGAGGGGGAGGCGCAGCCCTTGCCCCTTCCTCCAAGGAAGGGTGCGGCCAAGGGTGGGGAGGAGTCCATCCTCCCCAAGGCACCTCGGAGGTGCCTTCCCCTTTTAGGACTCTCCTCTTTTTCCCATCTCTTGGCGCATGGGCCTCTTGGGGCTGGTGCCCTTGGCCCATATAGGCCAAGGCACACCCCCTACAGCCCATGTGGCCCCCCGGGGCAGGTGGCCCCACCCGGTGGGCCCCCGGGACCCTTCCGGTGGTCCCGGTACAATACCGATGACCCCGAAACTTGTCCCGATGGCCGAAATAGCACTTCCTATATATAATTCTTTACCTCCGGACCATTCCGGAACTCCTCGTGACGTCCGGGATCTCATCCGGGACTCCGAACAACTTTCGGATTACCGCATACTAATATCTCTATAACCCTAGCGTCACCGAACCTTAAGTGTGTAGACCCTACGGGTTCGGGAGACATGCAGACATGACCGAGACGTTCTCCGGTCAATAACCAACAGCGGGATCTAGATACCCATGATGACTCCCACATGTTCCACGATGATCTCATCGGATGAACCACGATGTCAAGACTTAATCAATCCCGTATACAATTCCCTTTGTCTATCGGTATGTTACTTGCCCGAGATTCGATCGTCGGTATCCTTATACCTTGTTCAATCTCGTTACCGGCAAGTCTCTTTACTCGTTCCATAACACATCATCCCGTGATCAACTCCTTGGTCACATTGCGCATATGATGATGTCCTACCGAGTGGGCCCAGAGATACCTCTCCGTTTACACGGAGTGACAAATCCCAGTCTCGATTCGTGCCAACCCAACAGATACTTTCGGAGATACCTGTAATGCACCTTTATAGTCACCCAGTTACGTTGTGACGTTTGATACACCCAAAGCACTCCTACGGTATCCGGGAGTTGCACAATCTCATGGTCTAAGGAAATGATACTTGACATTAGAAAAGCTTTAGTATACGAACTACACGATCTTTGTGCTAGGCTTAGGGTTGGGTCTTGTCCATCACATCATTCTCCTAATGATGTGATCCCGTTATCAACGACATCCAAATGTCCATGGTTAGGAAACCATAACCATCTATTGATCA
Source organism: Triticum urartu (assembly GCF_003073215.2). Classification (NCBI taxonomy): domain Eukaryota; kingdom Viridiplantae; phylum Streptophyta; class Magnoliopsida; order Poales; family Poaceae; genus Triticum; species Triticum urartu. The sequence goes on from NC_053024.1 coordinate 504,240,116, forward strand.
ACGAGCTAGTCAACTAGAGGCTCACTAGGGACATGGTGTTGTCTATGTATCCACACATGTATCTGAGTTTCCTATCAATACAATTATAGCATGGATAATAAACGATTATCATGAACAAGGAAATATAATAATAACCAATTTATTATTGCCTCTAGGGCATATTTCCAACATAATCTCATAGTCATAGGAACATGTATAAGTCATGAAGGAAGCAATAGCAACATACTAAACGATCGGGTGCTAAGCTAATGGAATGGGTCATGTCAATCAGATCATTCAACTAATGATGTGACCTCGTTAATCAAATAACAACACTTTGTTCATGGTTAGGAAACATAACCATCTTTGATTAACGAGCTAGTCAAGTAGAGGCATACTAGTGACACTCTGTTTGTCTATGTATTCACACATGTATTATGTTTCCGATTAATACAATTCTAGCATGAATAATAAACATTTATCATGAAATAAGGAAATAAATAATAACTTTATTATTGCCTCTAGGGCATATTTCCTTCAGGCTCTATTCTTTGAGTCACTTGGGATTTTTATCTGCTGGACACTATGAAGAACTTGAGAGATCCAAAAACCAAGATCTATCCCTCAACTACGAGGGGAGGTAAGGAACTGCCATCTAGCTCCACACTTGATTCACCTTCTGTTATGAGTAAATTTGCGACACCTACACCTGCTTCTGCTATTCTTCTGATATGTCACATGTTATTGATGATGCCACTTCTGCTATGCATGATACTTATGATGAAACTACCTCTATGCCTGATACTACTATGCCACTTAGTGATTTTCTCAATGAACAACTTGCTAGGGCTAGAGAAATTGAAAATATGGACTCTGATTATAATGATGAAAGTGATGATGAAGAATCACTTGTTATTCCTGAGGGTTATTTATTTGATCAAGAAGCTTCTTTTGCTATTTTAGCTTGCAGAAATAGAACTGAACTTAAAAGATTATTAGCTAAATGGAGTAAGCAATCTCTAAATGCTAGAATGAAACCTGACCCTGCTTTTGCTACTTCACCTATCTGTGTTACTGATAAGGATTATGAATTCTATGTTGACCCTAATATAATTACTTTGGTTGAATCTGATCCTTTTCATGGCTATGAATCTGAAACTGTTGTGGCACATCTTACTAAATTAAATGATATAGCCACCCTGTTCACTAATGATGAGAGATCTCGCTACTTTTATATCCTCAAAATATTTCCGTTCTCATTAAAGGGTGATGATAAGATATGGTTTAATTATCTTGATCCTGGTTGTGTGCGTAGCCCCCAGGATATGATTTATTACTTCTCTGCTAAATATTTCCCTGCTCATAAGAAACAAGCCGCTTTAAAGGAAATATACAACTTTGTGCAAATTAAAGAAGAGAGTCTCCCACAAGCTTGGGGGAGGCTTCTCAAGTTACTTAATGCTTTGCCTGATCATCCTCTTAAGAAAAATGAAATACTTGATATCTTTTATAATGGACTAACCGATGCTTTCAGAGATTACCTGGATAGTTGTGCTGGTTCTCTTTTCAGGGAAAGAACACCGGATGAAGCTGAAATCCTATTGAACAATATGTTGACAAATGAAAATAATTGGGCACCTCCTGAGCCAGCTCCTGCTCCAATTAATGAGCCTATTCCTAAACCAACTCCGAAGAAGAGAGGTGTTCTATTTCTCAGTCCCAAATATATGCAAGAGGCAAAGAAATCTATGAAAGAAAAAGGTATTAAAGCTGAAGATGTTAAGAATTTACCTCCTATTGAAGAAACACATGGTCTTAATTTACCGCCTGTCGAAGAAACATATGATCTTGATCCATTATTTATTGAAGAACCTCCTGATCCCAGTAACCCGACACAAGTAGTAAAGGTAAATTCTCTCTATAGATATGATAAAGCTAAAATCCCTCCTACTAAAATTGCTAGTCATTGCTTGGATGAGTTTGATAATTTTATGTTTAAGCAAGAAGACTTCAATGCTTATTTTGGTAGATAATTAAAATAAGATGCTGATATGATTAAATACTTGGGTGATTATATGGCTAATATTAAAGGTGAACTTAAACTTGTTAGCAAACATGCTTCTATGGTTACCACTCAAGTAGAACAAGTACTTAAAGCTCAAAAAGAATTGCTCGATGAAATGAACAGTAAGAAAAATGATTATGTTGTTAAAGTGGCTACTAGAACTGGTAGAATGACTCAGGAACCTTTGTATCCTGAAGGCCATCCTAAGAGAATTGAGCAGGATTCTAAGAGAAATAAAATTGATGCACCTAGTTCTTCTAAAAAGAAGAAAAAGAAAAATGATAGAACTATGCAAACTTCTAGTGAACCTATTGCTGAACCACCTGATAATCCAAATGATATCTCTATGTCTGATGCTGAAACACAATCTGGTGATGAACATGAATCTAGTAAAAATGCCAATGAGGATGCTCATAATGATGCTCAACCTAGTAATGATAATGATGTAGAAATTGAACCTGCTGTTGATCTTGATAACCCACAATCAAAGAATCAACGTTATGATAAGAGAGACTTTGTTGCTAGAAAACACGGTAAAGAAAGAGAACCTTGGGTTCAGAAACCCATGCCTTTTCCTCCCAAACCATCCAAGAAAAAGGATGATGAGGATTTTGAGCGCTTTGCTGAAATGATTAGACCTATCTTTTTACGTATGCGATTGACTGATATGCTCAAAATGAATCCTTATGCTAAGTACATGAAAGATATTGTTACAAATAAAAGAAAGACACTGGAAGCTGAAATTTCCACCATACTTGCTAATTATACTTTTAAGGGTGGAATACCAAAGAAACTTGGAGATCCCGGAGTACCTATTATACCATGCTCCATTAAAAGAAACTATGTTAAAACTGCTTTATGTGATCTTGGAGCCGGTGTTAGTGTTATGCCTCTCTCTTTATATCATAGACTTGACTTGAATAAGTTGACACCTACTGAAATATCTTTGCAAATGGCTGATAAATCAACTGCTATACCTGTCGGTATTTGTGAGGATGTGCCTGTTGTGGTTGCAAACGTTACTATTTTAACGGACTTTGTTATTCTTGATATTCCCGAGGACGATAGTATGTCTATTATTCTTGGAAGACCTTTTCTTAATACTGCACGGGATGTTATTGATTGCAACAAAGGCAATGTCACTTTTCATGTTAATGGTAATGAGCATACAGTACACTTTCCGAGGAAGCAACCTCAAGTTCATAGTATCAATTCTATCGGAAAAATTCCATCGATTATATTTGGAGGTTTTGAATTTCCTCTTCCTACTGTCAAGAAGAAATATGATATACTTATTGTTGGGGATGTGCATATCTCCGTTGAGGTAACCTAGTGTTATTCGAAATTTCTCTGGTTTCATGTTAATCGGAATGAGTTTGTTAACAAGACTTGATCAACCTTGTTAGTGGATTCCTTTTGATGAGCATGAGATGGATGAAACTAGAAGCACAACCTTCTGTACCCTCTCTATACTTTCTGTTATTTAGTTGAAATAAAGTAAAAATAGTATTTTGTCTGTCTATTTCCTGATTTATCCATGCAATATAAAAATATCCCAAAAATAAAAGTCCTCAGAATGACATGCCAATTTAATATGATTTTTTCGGGAATATTTGAGGATTTATGGTGCAAACATTACCGCGGGGGGAGCTGCCACCTGGTCACAAGGGTGGAGGGCGCGCCCTACCCCCCCTGGGTGCGCCCCCTGCCTCGTGGGCCCACGGTGGCCCTCCTCCACTTATTCCTGCACCCATCCTCTTCTTCTTCCTCCCACATACACGAAAAACCAACTCAAGCACGAGTTCCAACTCACTTTGCTGCCATTTTCGATCTCCTTGCTCAAAGCACCTCTCACAAAACTGCTTGGGGAGATTGTTCCTTGGTATGTGACTCCTCCATTGGTCCAATTAGTTTTTGTTCTAGTGCTTTATTCATTGCAAATTTTTGCTGCTTAGGTGACCCTGTTCTTGAGCTTGCATGTCAAATTTATATGGTCAAAAATAGTTTTGATGCATGATATAGGCCCTAGGCACTTGTAGGAGTAGTTGCTATCAATATTATTGAGTTTGGTTTACTTTTATTTTGAAGTTACTAAAAAAATTCAGAATTTTTCAGAGGAAGAAAATGCTTAGGAAAATGTTCCAAGGTGGTTCTTCAAAGAAGCAAGGACCCAGGCTTGCAATGCGTGATGCTGACGAAGAGCCACCAAGAGACGCTCCAGTGCGTCATTGTGAGTGGCCTTCTGAAAATTTTATGGATCGAGTGGGAATAAAAGAAGAATTCAACGCATATTTGTGTAACGCCGATCTTGTGAGATTCGAGGAAGAGAAGTGCAGTCAGTATCATAACCTCACTAGTTCCTTTGTAAGGAGGTTTGAATTTTCTACTTCACGTAATTCTCCAACTGTCCTGTTTGATCTTTATGATAAATCTTATACCATGGACTTAGAGGATTTTACCACTGCATGCAAACTTCCACAATGGGGTAGTGTTAGGGATCCCCCTAATTAAATATGAATTTAGAAACTTTCTTGCTAGTATAACTGTAGGGGAATCTAGAGATATAACGCAAGCTACCATAGGGAGCATTCACTTTCCTGCTATACATTATTTTGCTCTCTTCATAGGTAGGTGCATAAATGCTAAGGATGAAGCATGTCACATGTGTGTCCCTGACCTTAGCATTCTCAGGAGTGCTGTGTCAGGAGACCAATCTTATCATATGGGAGCCATTGTAGCTCGTAGGTTGCATCATAATAGATATAATGGAGATTTCTTTGGAGGAATTTATGCAACCCGCGTAGCTAATTTTCTTGGTATAGATGTACATGAAGATGATATTGAATTACCTCCTGCTTATTTAGATTTTGATTCTATGGTTTCTCACCAGTTTGTTGAGAGGACTGAGCCACCTCTCCAGTATTGATTAATCTTTAACAAATGGCATGTTGTCCGTATTACTCTCCCTGCTCCTGCTTTCTTTGATTATCAGACAAGAGGAGGATACACTATTACCAGAGAGGAGGCAGATGAGTACGAGAGGAGAGCGGAGGCCGCTCGTCGCCACACTGCAGCTCAGGAGGCGATAGCCGCTGCATCTCAGTACGACCCCAACTTTTACTACGGATATCAGCCAGGCCAGCCCTGGCCATAGACCAACTTAGGCCAAAAGCTTAATCTTGGGGGAGTACGTATTTCCCACCAACATTACATTCATGTTCACACACTCATTGCTAGATGTCGGTGCTCATACTTTTTCATTGTATCATCCATGTTAGTTTATTTTCCTTTTTATGCTTTCTTCTTGTGTGTTTAATAAACCTTAAGAAAAACCAAAAACAAATTAGTTTTAGCTTTTAATTAATTTACTTTCCATGCTTGTAGTAATAATTAAAAAGAAAACCCAAAAATATTTCCCGTTCTTCTTTTGCTTGTTGGGAGCTTTTCCGTGTAAATAGTTTTATTTCTTTTCTTTTCTTTGGGGGTCAGTAGGAGAAGACCATGATTAAATTGTTGAAGTGGCTCTTATATGCATTATTGTTTATCTGACAAAAGAGCCCGTATTGCCTTGTCTTCTCCTGTTTATTGAATGCTCACAGATTCCAGCTTAGTCCAATGCACGTGCACTCTTATTATTATTCACATCGTTCGGTCGTGCAAGTGAAAGGCAATTATGATGATATATGATGGACTGACTAAAATGAGAAAAACTGGTATGAACTCGACCTCTTTTATTTTTGTAAATATGATGAGTTCATCGTTCTTGATTCAGCTTGTTATGAATAAACATGTTTGCAATGACAATTAGAGATCATAGTTTCCTGTTCCATGCTTGATTAGCTATGAGTTATAATGGTTTACCTTGCGTGCCAACATGCTATTGAGATGGTTATGATGTGGTATGATAGGGTGGTATCCTCTTTTGAATGATTTAAGTGACTTGACTTGGCACATGTTCACGCATGTAGTTGAAACAAATCAACATAGCCTTCACGATATTTATTTCATGGTGGATTATATCCTACTCATGCTTGCATCCAATGTTTATTAATTTTAATGCATGTACATGGCTGTTGTCGCTCTCTAGTTGGTCGCTTCCCAGTCTTTTGCTAGCCTTCACCTGTACTAAGCGGGAATACTGCTTGTGCATCCAATCCCTTAAACCCCAAAATTATTCCAGATGAGTCCACTATACCTTCCTATATGCGGTATCTACTTGCTGTTCCAAGTAAATTTGTATGTGCCAAACTCTAAACCTTCAAATAATCATTCTGTTTTGTATGCTCGAATAGCTCATGGATCAACTAGGGATGCCTGTATCTTCCATGCTAGGCGGGTTATTCTCAAGAGGAGTGGACTCCGCTCCTCACTCACGAGAAAATGGCTGGTCACCGGGATGCCCAGTCCCATGCTTCATGCAAACTAAATCAAAATAATTGCAAAACAAATCTCCCCCTGGGACTGTTGATAGTTGGAGGCACTCGTTGTTTCGAGCAAGCCATGGATTGATGTTTGTTGGTGGAGGGGGAGTATAAACTTTACCATTCTGTTTGGGAACCGCCTATAATATGTGTAGCATGGAAGATATCGCCATCTCTTGGTTGTTATGTTGACAATGAAAGTATACCGCTCAAAATATTAATTAGCTCTATTTCAAAACCGAGCTCTCGCACCTCTACAAATCCCTGCTTCCCTCTGCGAAGGGCCTATCCATTTACTTTTATGTTGAGTCATCACCCTCTTATTAAAAGCACTAGCTGGAGAGCGCAACTGTCATTTGCATTCATCACTATTAATTTATATTGGGTGTGACTATGATTGGATCTCTTTTACCATGAATTACAATGTCTAGTCAGTCCTTGATCTTTAAAGGTGCTCTACATTTATGTTTTGCGGTCTCAGAAAGGGCTAGCGTGATACCATCTTGTTATATCATATTATGATTGTTTTGAGAAAGTGTTGTCATCCGAGATTTATTATTATGGCTTGCTAGTTGATTATGCTATTGATATGAGTAATCATGAGACCTGAGAATTATTGCAAATGTGGTTAGTTATAATCTTTGCTGAAAACTTGAATGCTAAGCTTGACATATTTACAACAACAAGAGCAAACAGAGTTTGTAAAAGTTTTTCTTTATTTCTTTCAGTTTGTCAACTGAATTGCTTGAGGACAAGCAAGGGTTTAAGCTTGGGGGAGTTGATACGTCTCCGTCGTATCTACTTTTCCAAACACTTTTGCCCTTGTTTTGGACTCTAACTTGTATGATTTGAATGGAACTAACCCAGACTAATGCTATTTTCAGCAGAATTGCCATGATGTTGTTTTATGTGCAGAAAACAAAAGTTCTCGGAATGACCTGAAACTCCACAGAATACCTTACAATAAATAATAAAAAATCCTCGCCAAAGATGAAGACCAGGGGGCCCACACCCTGCTCACGAGGGTGGGGGGCGCCCCCCGCCAGGGCGCGCCCCCTACCTCATGGGCCACCTGGAGACCTCCCGACTCCAACTCCAACTCTATATATCTGCTTTCGGGGAGAAAAAAATAAGGGAGAAGAAATCATCGCGTTTTACGATACAGAGCCGCCGCCAAGCCCTAAAACCTCTCAGGAGGGCTGATCTGGAGTCCGTTCGGGGCTCCGGAGAGGGGAATCCGTCGCCGTCGTCATCATCAACCATCCTCCATCACCAATTTCATGATGCTCACTGCCGTGCGTGAGTAATTCCATCGTAGGCTTGCTGGACGGTGATGGGTTGGATGAGATTTATCATGTAATCAAGTCAGTTTTGTTAGGGTTTGATCCCTAGTATCCACTATGTTCTGAGATTGATATTGCTATGACTTTGCTATGCTTAATGCTTGTCACTAGGGCCCGAGTGCCATGATTTCAGATCTGAACCTATTATGTTTTCATCAATATATGAGAGTTCTTGATCCTATCTTGCAAGTCCATAGTCACCTATTGTGTTATGATCCGTTAACCCCGAAGTGACAATAATCGGGATACTTACCGGTGATGACCGTAGTTTGAGGAGTTCATGTATTCACTATGTGCTAATGCTTTGTTCCGGTACTCTATTAAAAGGAGGCCTTAATATCCCTTAGTTTCCATTAGGACCCTGCTGCCACAGGGAGGGTAGGACAAAAGATGTCATGCAAGTTCTTTTCCATAAGCACATATGACTATATTCGGAATACATGCCTACATTACATTGATGAATTGGAGCTAGTTCTGTGTCACCCTATGTTATGACTGTTGCATGATGAACCGCATCCGGCATAATTATCCATCATTGATCCGATGCCTACGAGATTTCCATATACTGGTTTACGCTTATTTACTTTCCCGTTGCTATTGTTACAATCACTACAAAATACCAAAAACATTATTTTGCTTTCGTTACTCTTTTGTTACCGTTACCATCACTATCATATTACTTTGCTACTAAACACTTTGTTGCAGATACTAAGTTTCCAGGTGTGGTTGAATTGACAACTCAGCTGCTAATACTTGAGAATATTCTTTGGCTCCCCTTGTGTCGAATCAATAAATTTGGGTTGAATACTCTACCCTCGAAAGCTGTTGCGATCCACTATACTTGTGGGTTATCACTCACCCACACCCCCTGTTATTCTACGGCGACGGCAGCCTCACACTGCAGCGAACCAGTGAACCCTCATACTCCTCTACGCATGGGCATCCACTGTCGCGTCTTCCCCGGCTCCGCGTCGTCCCCTTCCTAGGCCTCTCCGTCGTCCACTGCCCTAGTGCTCTCGGCGCGGCATGGTCAATGTGGTCAAGGAACGCCTTCCATCGGACGTGGACTGTACGTGGAGAGGCTGACAGCTGGGTCCACGACCGCAGCAAGGAAGTGCCTCCTTATTACGTGCAAAATAATTATTCCTCCACCTGACAGTGGGGACCCACCGGACGGGCCACCGTATTTCGTGAAAAAACATTTCCCCCTGACTGCTGGGACCCACCAGCTACATTTTCACACGCAAGGAAGTGCGTCCGGGCAAAAACAAAAAAAAACGATTCGCCCCCTGACTGCTGGGACCCACCAGCTACATCTTCGCACGCAAGGAAGTGCCTGTGAGTCGGGACCCACCTGGTTGAAGTATACGTAGCGTTGTCATTCTGGTCGCGAGCGTGTACGTACATGCTGGTCGATGTAGAGGCGAACATGTAGCATGTACACGTACGTACAGCGGCCAATGTGCAAGAAAGAAAATATGGCCACATACGTACGTACGGGCAGGGTCTCGAATGCCTACTCGCGCATATGTACGGCCAGGGCTCATGTACATGGCTGGGTCGGAACGGAGAAACAACGTCGTCGTCGTGTTCATGGGGAGCCAACCGACTGGGTCGAAACGGAATGCGTCGCCGTGTTCATCAGGAGGTCTTGGACGGAACAACCGATGGAAATGAGGCTTGGCGTACCGCAGAACGGAGGAAATGTCCTTGTGTTCGACCGGCCATGTTCGAAACGGGATCTTGTTCATCGGGAGGGGTCTGGCGTACCGCAAAACGGAGGAAACGTACCTCCTATGGTCGAAACGGGGGTCATGTTGATCGGGAGAGGTGTGGCGTGCCGCAAAACGGAGGAAACGGACTTGTGTTGGAGCGCTACGGTCGAAACGGGGGTCCTGTTCATCAGGAGGGGTGTGGCGTACCGCAAAACGGGACTCCACGGGATACTGTTCATCTCCACCGTCGACCCCCTCCAGCCTCCACGGGCTACTTTCATCCATCGTCGACCTCCTCCAGCCTCCACCTGCGACAGTTCATCCATGGGCTCCTGTTCATCCAGCCTCCACTGCGCGCTACTCCACCAGCTACTGTTCAACCAGCCCTCTCCACGGGCTCCTATTCAACCACCCCTCCACGGGCTACTGTTCATCATGTCCTCCATCGCCTACTGTTCATCCTGCCCTCCACGGGGTGGTCCTGTTCATCCAGCCCTCCACGGGGTCCTGTTCTTCCAGCCCCAACCGGCTCGATCGATCGGGGTACTGTTCATCCAGAGGCAACACCACGGGGTCCTGTTCATCCAACCCCACCGGGAACTGTTCACCCCCCCCCACAATGCTCACCGTTCATCCAGAGGCAGCATCGATCGTCTTCAGTTAGCAGCAGTAGTGAAGGAATCACTCGATCGGGTTCAGTTAACAGCCATCGATCGATCGCTCAGGTTCAGTAGCGCGTAGCCTGCAGTGCAATCGCTCGGGTTCAGTTAGAGCCCAACGCCTTGCTCGGGTTTAGTTGGAGCCCAACACCTCACACACGCGCATACATATGAGAGAAACGCGCATCGCTCGGCCCCCGACCACCCACCGTAACCGGGGACTCCCCGATATTTTCCGCGCCCTCACTTCTACCACGGTTTTTTCCATCATGGACGACCCAAAGAATGTCATGCAGCTGCGTCTCCGGCCCGCCCTGGATGAAAAGCCCATTTTGTGTCATGATTTTTTGTCATAGAAGTACGACCCCACCACATCTATGATGATACCGGGTTTTGTCACAATTATCGTCATAGAAGTGTCATAAGTATGACAGAAAAAAAAAATTGTTCGGCCCAAAATGTCACGGATGTGTCTTTTTTTGTAGTGGCGGGACTCACGAGGCCCTACCTCAAGGCGGGTTGCGCCTGGTCTTAATTCTTGTTCATTGTCCTGGTCCTGCGAAATGGTTAGACAACGCGAAGGGTCCTGAAGAAAGTCGGCCGGCGCGCGGCTCCCAGGGTGGGTGACAATCAAGCAGGCGATAGTCATATATAGATTAAGCATGGAAAGCAACCTAGCTCAGGTAAGTGCAGGGAAGATGCATGCCACCGGGTCCGGCCCGAGCGGCTTGGGGATGATGCAGCCTGAGGGGCGCCCCCATCAGGGTAAGCTAAAGACATAAAAGGAAAGATACACGCCACAAGGACGGACCCACGCGGCCCGGGAATGATGCAGCCCTGGGGGTGCTCCCAGCTGAATGAACTTTGGAAAATATCACATGGCTCTGTTGATGAAGGAGAGTTGAGGTAGCTGAAGGTGTGCAGCGAGAGGGCTGCCCCTCATGAGCCACCGGGGCCCTGAGCCTCGGGAGGCTCTGGGGGTCCAGGGGGTTCCTCAAGGACCGTCTTCATCTCCGTTAGCACCGCATGGTGCCTGGCCTCCTGAGCCACCAGGATGCTCCACAGGTTGCGCTGATAGGCGGCCGCCACGCTTGGCAGACCAAAGGGCATGCGAACATAACTATGAGGTGGGCCCTCGCAACGTCCCATGCGCGAAGGCCAGAGAAGCTCCTAAGAGGCGGCCCGATTGAGCCCTGGAACGTCGATGCAGACGCGCAGCCCGGCATCCTCGCCTGGATGGGGAGCTGCGCCTGGTGAGCGGCGGCTGCCACGCATGGCCCTCACGTCTTGCAGTTCCTGAGTGTTCTTGGTGATGAACTCATGAACGGTGGGCACTCCTTGCCCTGTGTTCTCCTGAGGGAAATGTGCCGCGAAGCATGCCTCCAAGTGGTTCCCAAGCGCCTCCCTCGTGATGTTGGCAAACTCTGAGGCCCTCCAAAAGAGAGCCCCCGAGCCCTGCCCGAGAGGGGCGCTGGGCGCACTTCCCTATGTGATGGAGGGAGGCGCCCCAGGCGCGGACGCCGATCCTGACGAGGCGCCGCTTGCCTGAGGCCCTGCATGACGCAGCTGCTTCTTCTTCTTGGGGGTGGCCTCAGGAGGGCACTCGCCCTGACTGTCGGGGTCATCGATTGCTGCAACTTGGAAGGAACGCTCGAGGGAGCACACCGCGTCTCTTTCTTCACACTGGAATGTGATGATTCCGCCGCTTCCCGGCATCTTGAGGACATTGTAGCCGTGATGGTCACCGCCATGAACTTGGCCGGGGCTGGATGTTGGGGAACGTAGTAATTTCAAAAAAATTCCTACGCACACGCAAGATCATGGTGATGCATAGCAACGAGGGGAGAGTATGATCTACGTACCCTTGTAGATCGCAACGGAAGCATTGACACAACGTAGAGGAAGTAGTCGTACGTCTTCTTCCCGATCCGACCGATCCAAGCACCGTTACTCCGGCACCTCCGAGTTCTTAGCACACGTTCAGCTCGATGACGATCCTCGGGCTCCGATCCAGCAAAGCGTCGAGGAAGAGTTCCGTCAGCACGACGGCGTGGTGACGATCTTGATGTACTACCGACGCAGGGCTTCGCCTAAGCACTGTAACGGTATGATCGAGGTGGAATTTGGTGGCAGGGGGCACCGCACACGGCTAAGGAACGATCTCAAGGATCAACTTGTGTGTCTTGGGGTGTCCCCTGCCCCCGTATATAAAGGATGAAGGGGGGGAGGCTGGCCGGCCAAGGAGGGAGGCGCAGGAGGAGTCCTACTCCTACCGGGAGTAGGACTCCCCCCCTCAATCCTATTCCTAATAGGATTCCTTAAAGGGGAGAGGGAGAGAGAGGTGGCCGGCCCCTCTCCTAGTCCTAATAGGACTAGGGAGAGGGGGGGAGGCGCAGCCCTATGTGGGCTGCCTTCTCACCTTTCCACTAAGGCCCATGTTAGCCCATTTGGCTCCCGGGGGGTTCCGGTAACCCTCCCGGTAATCCGGTAAAATCCCGATTTCACCCGGAACACTTCCGATGTCCAAACATAGGCTTCCAATATATCAATCTTTACGTCTCGACCATTTCGAGACTCCTCGTCATGTCCGTGATCACATCCGGGACTCCGAACAACCTTCGGTACATCAAAATGCATAAACTCATAATAACTGTCATCGTAACGTTAAGCGTGCGGACCCTACGGTTCGAGAACAATGTAGACATGACCGAGACACATCTCCGGTCAATAACCAATAGCGGGACCTGGATGCCCATATTGGCTCCCACATATTCTACGAAGATCTTTATCGGTCAGACCGCATAACAACATACGTTGTTCCCTTTGTCATCGGTATGTTACTTGCCCGAGATTCGATCGTCGGTATCCAATACCTAGTTCAATCTCGTTACCAGCAAGTCTCTTTACTCGTTCCGTAATACATCATCCTGCAACTAACTCATTAGTTGCAATGCTTGCAAGGCTTTAAGTGATGTGCATTACCGAGAGGGCCCAGAGATACCTCTCCGACAATCGGAGTGACAAATCCTAATCTCGAAATACGCCAACCCAACATCTACCTTTGGAGCCACCTGTAGTACTCCTTTATAATCACCCAGTTACGTTGTGACGTTTGGTAGTACCCAAAGTGTTCCTCCGGCAAACGGGAGTTGCATAATCTCATAGTCATAGGAACATGTATAATTCATGGATAAAGCAATAGCAACATACTAAACGATCGGGTGCTAAGCTAATATAATGGGTCATGTCAATCAGATCATTCAACTAATGATGTGACCTCGTTAATCAAATAACAACTCTTTGTTCATGGTTAGGAAACATAACCATCTTTGATTAACGAGCTAGTCTAGTAGAGGCATACTAGTGACACTCTGTTTGTCTATGTATTCATACATGTATTATGTTTCCGGTTAATACAATTCTAGCATGAATAATAAACACTTATCATGATTTAAGGAAATAAATAATAACTTTATTATTGCCTCTAGGGCATATTTCCTTCACTGGATACCCGAGGATGGCGTTGTATGGCAGGTGGATGTAGGCGACGTCGAAGTTGATGAGTTCAGTGCGGTAGTTGTTGCATTCTCCGAAGGTAACGGGGAGGTGGACCTGCACGATCGGGGTAGTAGAGCCGTCGGTCACTCCTGAGAAAGGCTTGGTAGGCTAAAGCTAATCATATGGCACTTGGAGGTTGTTGAACGTGTCGACATACAGGACATTGAGCCCTGCGCCGCCGTCGATGAGGGTCTTGGTAACTTGTACGTTGTTGATGACTGGCAAACAGAGCATTGGGAGGACGCCAGCAGTGGCCGCGCACTTGAGCTAATCTGCCGAACTGAACGTGATGGGGCACCTAGACCATCTGAGTGGGCGTGTGGCCTCGAGCTTGGGGAGGACTGCATTCACTTCATGGGCAAACTGTTTGAAGATATGCTGCGAGGCTGGGGCTTGAGCTCCGCCCAAGATGCAGGCGACAGCGCGTGGCTCCTGGAAGCCCCCAGCCCCCTCGTCTTGATGGTGGTCGTCATTCCTTCTGGGTGGTGGTGGTAATGGAGGAAGGCCTGCCTTGCCTTGAGGACGAGCCTCACGAGGTTGGTCCCTCCAGGCGCCCTCGCGAGGCTGATCCTGCCAGCGGTCATCACGAGGTCGGTCGTGCCACTCCTGGCGCGGGCTACGGTCGTCCCAGCGTCCGCCGCCATGTCCTCCTCCTCGGCCATAGCCTCGGTCGCGGCGCTCGGGGCGTCGACCGAAGCGTCCTTCTCGAATGGCTCTGAGCTCTTGACAGTCGCTGGTGTTGTGGGTATGCAGGTTGTGGAAGGCACAGAACAGTCGGCTGCCCTTGGATGACTCGGACTGGTCTTTGCCACACTTGGTGTCTGGCTCCGCCGCGAGCACGGCTGCTCCCTTGCGCTTCACGTCCTTAGCCTTGGTCTTTTTCTCCTATGGGTCCACAGCAGGGAGCTCGAGGAGGGAGAGGCGCCCCTCCTCAGCTCTTGCACACTTGGTCGCGATGTTGAACAGCTCTAGGGTCGTGCACATCTCTTCATGGATGGCGAGCTCCTCCTTCATCTGGATGTCGCGGACACCGTCGGAGAACGCTGAGATGATGGCCTCGTCGGTCACCTTGGAGATTTTGATGCGCGCACTATTGAAGCGCTGAATGTACTTTTGCAGGGTCTCTCCTGGTTGTTGCTTGATGCGGCGCAGGTCACCCGCGACTTGGGGGGGTTGCGAGTGCCCTGGAAGTTGGCATGAAGCGATTGCGCATCTCGTCCCAGGAGGAAATTGAGCTTGGAGGCAGGTTCAGGAGCCAGGAGCGGGGGCCATCCTTGAGAGACATAGGAAACCAGGTCGCCATGACTTTCTCGTCGCTGTTGGCCGCCTCGATGCTCAGCTCGTAGAGCTGCAGGAACTCCGCGGGGTCGGGGGTGCCGTCGTAGCGAGGGGGCGGATCTGGCTTGAACTTGCCTGGCCAGGTGACGCTACCCAGCTCAGGAGTGAAGGTGCGGCAGCCGGCCGTGGTCATCGGGGCCCGCCTTGGAGGTGGAGCTTGGCCTTGGCGCCCGTGTGCTGCTACAGCCAGCGGCGCGGGGCCTTGCCACAACAAACGATCCTGGCGCGGCGGAGCGAGGAGTGGCAAAGCGTTCGCCTGCAGTCGAAGGACTTCTTGACAGCTTCTTTCCTCACGCGCGGGCGCCGGACGTGGTGGGTCGCGCCACGGAGCCGCATGCCTTGGCGCCAGGGTGCCGTCTTGGGGAAGAGGTGGTGGATGTGCTTCATGAGCTGCGTCGCCCATGGCTGGCGGAGGGCGAGGTAGAGAGTGGGACGGCGCAGGGGAGCCCCCTGCAATGCGGACAAACTCGGCGATGCGGTCAAACCAATCCTCATAGAGTTTGTCGACCGGGCGGTAGCGCAGGAGCTCACGCGCCATGAGGAGCGCGGCCCATGCGTCCGTGGGAACGCAACGAGCGTGAGACGACGAACCAGCGGGAGTCAGCGACGGAGTGGCGGTGCGGCCGTCCTGTCGCACCGAGGGGTGCAGCGAGGATGTTTGCTGCTTGTTCCCCGCCGGGCCGGTGGCGGCGTTGGCAGCAGGCGGCGGAGAGCGACGGGGTGGCTCGCCGACAGGGGCCGTTTGAGCGACACGGGTGGCGAGGGCAACCCGGCACTCGGCACAGGCACGACGCGCGTCCGCCATGGAGACGATGAAGCGACGCTACACGGAGCGATGAAAGGGAAGCTTCGGTGCACCCCTACCTAGAGCGCCAAATGTCGGATCACGGGTTCCCGCAAAACCCTTAAGGTTCGAACACTGGGGTGCGCGCGAAGATCTCCCCCCTATCGATCCGCGTCCTAACTTAGCCTAGATCTCACGAACTAACTTGATGAACTCGCAACACAAAGAACACGAGATTTATACTGGTTCGGGCCACCATTGTGGTGTAATACCCTACTCCAGTGTGGCAGTGGTGGATTGCCTCTTGGGCTGAGGATGAACAGTACAAGGGGAAGAACAGCCTCCTCATGTTGAGGTGTTCTTGTGCTTGGTGCACTTGTGTGGCTAGGGGTGACCTTGGATTGTCCTACCGCCTATGGTGGTGGCTAGTCCTATTTATAGAGGCCCTGGTCCTCTCCCCAAATATTGAGCGGGAAGGGAGCCAACAATGGCCAATTTGAAAGGGGACAACCGGTACAAGCTATCCTGACAAAAGGTGGTCTTCGCCTGCCAAAGGTTCTGGTGGTGACATCGTCCTGGGCTCCATGGTGACCTCCGTCTTGCCATCCTTCTGGTCTTGGTCTCGTTGCACCAATATGGAAACCTTTGCTTGATGCCTCGGTACTCCGCGCCTGCGCTTGCCCCCTTAGCACTAAAGAGGAAACAAGGATGATGCGTGCGTTGGCGCCCGCCTAGCCTCGATCGTCATGGCTCACGTCACGGAAACTTCACGAGGTTTGCCCAACCTTGAACTCTCCGCCCCTCACGAGCCGGCCTGATGAGGCTGCTCCTGAGGAGGTCTTGTGTCGTCCGCCTCGCGAGGCTAGGCCCCTCGAGAGGGTCTTGATTCCTTGTTGATGAAGATGGGCCGTACAGGCCTGCTAGCAAAGCCACGCCGTGGGCCGCATGCAGGCAAGTCTGGGGACCCCCGTTCCCAGAACGCCGACAATGATGTTGTGCCTGCCAT
The DNA here is from genome assembly GCF_003073215.2 of Triticum urartu. NCBI lineage: Eukaryota > Viridiplantae > Streptophyta > Magnoliopsida > Poales > Poaceae > Triticum > Triticum urartu. The sequence goes on from NC_053024.1 coordinate 504,256,984, forward strand.
CTTCAACCAATAGCCATCGGATCTAAATCTGACGCATACAAACCAAACTTCTCCAGTTTTGCAAAAAGATGCCCGCACTTGTTCCCTATTTACAAACAACTCCTTGTCTCTCACAGTCAGCCTTATCTCCTCCCACCACATCTAGGAGGCCATGGAAAAATCTGGCGCGATTGCCGTTGTCGGCACCGTCCACCCCCAATCTTGGTGTTCCGTCCAATGCACGTGCATCTACGCACGGGAAATTATGTCGAACACGGCTAGTTGTAAGCAGGCTAGCTCTATAGCCATGATGATAGTGACTGCAGGCGGTGAGGCTGACTTGTGTGTTATGCCAAACACGATGCCTATACTCAGGTGTCATCTCTGGCGCAGGTTCTTGTCACTTCAGTGCGACGAGCAGCACATAATAATTTGACAAACGGGTAGTACAGTGCTACTACATTGGTAGTACTACTACTAGTACTAGCACCACCATCTAGATTTAGTAGTACTACCACATCCATCTGGATTTAGTATTTGACTAGCAATATCTAGTAATGCATGTCACAAAAAATGTACTAATCCCTCTGTAAATAAATACATCGTGTATTGTTTTATTCCTTCGGTAGATGGCTCAAATCCGAAGTCTCATCAATCAGACTACTATTATACTCACACAGCGCTCAGCTTTGTAAGCTACCAACAAAAAATTGCAATCAAAGACTACTATTGTACCACCTCCGTACTGGTGCATTAATCACGTAACGAAAACCAAATAGTAATCCCAAAACTTTTGGGCGTAGTGCATTAACTATGTGTGCAAACACGTTAGGCGAGAGACATATGTATAAATATTCACTAAAAAACTTTAGAATTCCATAACTTATGCAACACAAAATAAGTATGATTGAAATCAACAAAGTCAACAAAATACGGCTGAACTTTGAATGCTAATATGATAACACAAATACCAAAACAATTTCACTAGTAAGGTGAAATATTTCTTTACGTTGTAGAAGCCCTAGCAATCTCCGTTGTGGCCTTTAGAGCGCTCCATGTCATCACTCCGACTCACCTACATAGCTCCCTACAACACTCTCTGACGTTGTCTCACCTGCACTCTTTTCCGTTGTATCTCAGTATATATCCAGGACGACGTCATAATCAGAGATCCGTGCTCGAATAACCAGCCACTCCCCATTGATTTGGAACCCGCCATGCGTAACCAACATTAATAACTCTAGGTAAACATTGCATCTCGCGTCCCAAAGGCAAACCACAAACTTATAATGAAAACTCAGATCGCCTACTTACCTATCAACGTGACCCAGTAGGTTAGTGAAACTCCATCTTCTCAACACAATGGACAGTACGTTGAGTGCCCCAATTTTTCAATAGCAGGCTAGCCCCCTTAAGCATCTGCACCAGTTTAAGTGGAATCTTTCCCACCTAGGCACCAGGTTGAGCAGCGCCCACATGCCCATCACGTGGCCATGCCTCGCCGACTATGGTTAGTGGATGAGGCAATGAATTTACACCATTGTTGCGCTACTAGCAACATGTAATTGCACTGCCGACACTGATCTGGAGCCCCAAGGCCTCCCGGTAGGTCGTTATCATGCTTTGACGCCCATCGCCTCCTCCAACCGGTCGCCCGTCCCATCCCCCATGGGCATAAGCACCATCATGCCTACCTCCCTTGAGAGTGATTCAGTGCAACGTTGTGCATCCCTAATACCCATAGTCATCCTGAGATGACTTCGCCCTAGAGATTGAAGGCGGCGGCATGCCCATGGATAGGGTTAGGGTTAGCACACGACAATCGTGAAGAGGTGGGAGTTAGGGGCGGCGCGCTCCGACGGCGATCCAGAAGAAGGGAGGGGAGAAGGGCGGGAATTATAAGATGTGCGCATGTGGGATTAGCCCGGCCGAACCTTTCGCTGATACTTCGTGTGGTGTCGAAAGACGTCGTAAGAACAAAACATAAACGGATGGCGGGAGGGTTGGACGTAGTCGGACAAAAGTTGGCAGCTGCACAGAAAAGGAATTTTGGATAGTAAAGAGGTATAGATCGATTTTGTAGGTCTTTTTTTAGATGATCATTCTAAGTCTCTGTGTAGCTTGTGAGGTCCTGGAAGCAAAAATCTAGACCTCATTATGCCGTCACGTGTTGCAAGTTTGTAATGTTTGGGTGGAGGTACACGCGGTGTTGTGCTAATCCTTTCCTTCGCTTCCTTCCTCTCGCAGCGAACACACTCCGCGTCTAGCCGATTTGTATACATCAGCACCACTGCCTCCAGCCCTCCACCCTCGGCCCTCGCTCCCATTCCCTTCCCTCAAAAACTTTAGAATTCCATAACTTATGCAACACACAATAAATATGATCGATGATTGAAATCAACAAAGTCAACAAAATATGGTTGAACTTTGAATGCTAATATGATAACACAAATACGAAAACAATTTCACTAGTAAGGTGAAATATTTCTTTACGTTGTAGAAGCCCTAGAAATCTCCATTGTGGCCTTTAGAGCGCTCCATGTCATCACCCCGACTCACCTACATAGCTCCCTACAAAACTCTCCGGCGTTGTCTCACATCACATGCACTCTTTTCCGTTGTATCTTAGTATATCTCCAGGACGATGTCATAATCAGAGATCCGTGATCGAATAACCAGCGATTCCCCATTGATTTGTAACCCACCGCGTAACCAACACTAATAACTCTAGGCAAACATTGCATCCCGCGTCCCAAAGGCAAACCAAAAACTTATAATGAAAACTCAGATCGTCTACTTACCTATCAACGTGACCCAATAGGTTAGTGAAACTCCATCTTTTCAACACAATGGATAGTACGTTGAGGGCCCCCATTTTTCAATAGCAAGCTAGCCCCTTTGGGCATCTGTACTAGTTTAAGTGGAATACTTCCCACCTAGGCGCCGGGTTGAGCAGCGCCCACATGCCCACCACGTGGCCATGCCTTGCCAACTATGGTCAGTAGAGGAGGCCAACTTTGCTTACCAGATACCCAACGACATAGAAAATTTTAGTGTTGCTCAACATATGATATAGCAGATATTCAACATTAAACATGATAACATGAGGTAAACTTTAGTGAAATTATATGCATCGCAAACCGACCCATGAGGTGGGTACCTAAATCATCTTAAGAAATACAAGGGTAAATGATTAATTGCTTTCCCATTTATAAAAAATGTGCTATTGTCCAGCAGATCAATCACGGAACTTTGGCAACCAAGAAAGATTTAGTATCCTGCAACCAACTCCTCTCCCCCTATGTGTGCAAACACGTTAGGCGAGAGACATATGCATAAATATTCACTAAAAAAACTTTAGAATTCCATAACTTATGCAAAACACAATAAATATGATTGAAATCAACAAAGTCAACAAAATACGGTTGAACTTTGAATGCTAATATGATAACACAAATACCAAAACAATTTCACTAGTAAGGTGAAATATTTCTTTACGTTGTAGAAGCCCTAGCAATCTCTGTTGTGGCCTTTAGAGCGCTCCATGTCATCACTCCGACTCACCTACATAGCTCCCTACAACACTCTCTGACGTTGTCTCACCTGCACTCTTTTCCATTGTATCTCAGTATATATCCAGGACGACGTCATAATCAGAGATCCGTGCTCGAATAACCAGCCACTCCCATTGATTTGGAACCCGCCATGCGTAACCAACATTAATAACTCTAGGTAAACATTGCATCTCGCGTCCCAAAGGCAAACCACAAACTTATAATGAAAACTCAAATCGCCTACTTACCTATGAACGTGACCCAGTAGGTTAGTGAAACTCCATCTTCTCAACACAATGGACAGTACGTTGAATGCCCCAATTTTTCAATAGCAGGCTAGCCCCCTTAAGCATCTGCACCAGTTTAAGTGGAATCTTTCCCACCTAGGCGCCAGGTTGAGCAGCGCCCACATGCCCATCACATGTCCATGCCTCGCCGACTATGGTCAGTGGAGGAGGCAATGAATTTACACCATTGTTGTGCTACTAGCAACATGTAATTGCACTGTCGACCCTGATCTGGAGCCCCAAGGCCTCCCGGTAGGTCGTTATCATGCTTTGACGCCCATCGCCTCCTCCAACCGGTCGCCCGTCCCATTCCCCATGGGCATAAGCACCATCATGCCTACCTCCCTTGAGAGTGATTCAGTGCAACGTTGTGCATCCCTAACACCCATATTCATCCTGAGATGACTTCGCCCTAGAGATTGAAGGTGGCGGCGTGCCCATGGATAGGGTTAGGGTTAGCACACGACAAGCGTGAAGAGGTGGGAGTTAGGGGCGGGGCGCTTCGACGGCGATACAGAAGAAGGTAGGGGAGAAGGGTGGGAATTATAAGATGTGCGCATGTGGGATTAGCCCGGCCGAAGCTTTCGCTGATACTTCGTGTAGTGTCGAAAGACGATGTAAGAACAAAACATAAACGGATGGCGGGAGGGTTGGACGTAGTCGGACAAAAGTTGGCAGCTGCACAGAAAAGGAATTTTGGATAGTAAAGAGGTATAGATCGATTTTGTAGGTCTTTTTTTAGATGATCATTCCAAGTCTCTGTGTAGCTTGTGAGGTCCTGGAAGCAAAAATCTAGATCTCATTATGCCGTCACGTGTTGCAAGTTTGTAATGTTTGGGCGGAGGTACACGCGGTGCTGTGCTAATCCTTTCCTTCGCTTCCTTCCTCTCACAGCAAACACACTCCGCGTCTAGCCGATTTGTATACATCAGCACCACCGCCTCCGCCCTCGGCCCTCGCTCCCATTCCCTTCCCTCAAAAACTTTAGAATTCCATAACTTATGCAACACACAATAAATATGATTGAAATCAACAAAGTCAACAAAATATGGTTGAACTTTGAATGCTAATATGATAACACAAATATGAAAACAATTTCACTAGTAAGGTGAAATATTTCTTTACGTTGTAGAAGCCCTAGAAATCTCCATTGTGGCCTTTAGAGCGCTTCATGTCATCACCCCGACTCACCTACATAGCTCCCTACAAAACTCTCTGGCGTTGTCTCACATCACATGCACTCTTTTCCTTTGTATCTTAGTATATCTCCAGGACGACGTCATAATCAGAGATCCGTGATCGAATAACCAGCCATTCCCCATTGATTTGGAACCCACCGCGTAACCAACACTAATAACTCTAGGCAAACATTGCATCCCGCATCCCAAAGGCAAACCAAAAACTTATAATGAAAACTCAGATCGCCTACTTACCTATCAACGTGACCCAATAGGTTAGTGAAACTCCATCTTTTCAACACAATGGATAGTACATTGAGTGCCCCCATTTTCAATAGCAAGCTAGCCCCTCTGGGCATCTGTACTAGTTTAAGTGGAATACTTCCCACCTAGGCGCCAGGTTGAGCAGCGCCCACATGCCCACCACATGGCCATGCCTCGCCAACTATGGTCAGTAGAGGAGGCCAACTTTGCTTACCAGATACCCAACAACATAGAAAATTTTAGTGTTGCTCAACATATGATATAGCAGATATTCAATATTAAACATGATAACATGAGGTAAACTTTAGTGAAGTTATAGGCATCGCAAGCCGACCCATGAGGAGGGTACCTAAATCATCTTAAGAAATACAAGGGTAAATGATTAATTGCTTTCCCGTTTATAAAAAATGTGCTATTGTCCAGCAGATCAATCACGGAACTTTGGCAACCAAGAAAGATTTAGTATCCTGCAACCAACTCCTCTCCCCCTATGTGTGCAAACATGTTAGGCGAGAGACATATGTATAAATATTCACTAAAAAAACTTTAGAATTCCATAACTTATGCAACACACAATAAATATGATTGAAATCAACAAAGTCAACAAAATATGGTTGAACTTTGAATGCTAATATGATAACACAAATACCAAAACAATTTCACTAGTAAGGTGAAATATTTCTTTACGTTGTAGAAGCCCTAGCAATCTCCGTTGTGGCCTTTAGAGCGCTCCATGTCATCACCCCGACTCACCTACATAGCTCCCTACAACACTCTCTGACGTTGTCTCACCTGCACTCTTTTCCGTTATATCTCAGTATATATTCAGGACGACGTCATAATCAGAGATCCGTGCTCGAATAACCAGTCACTCCCCATTGATTTGGAACCCGCCATGCGTAACCAACATTAATAACTCTAGGTAAACATTGCATCTCGCGTCCCAAAGACAAACCACAAACTTATAATGAAAACTCAGATCACCTACTTACCTATCAACGTGACCCAGTAGGTTAGTGAAACTCCATCTTCTCAACACAATGGACAGTACGTTGAGTGCCCCATTTTTCAATAGCAGGCTAGCCCATTTGGGCATCTGCACCAGTTTAAGTGGAATCCTTCCCACCTAGGCGCCAGGTTGAGCAGCGCCCACATGCCCATCACGTGGCCATGCCTCGCCGACTATGGTCAGTGGAGGCAATGAATTTACACCATTGTTGCGCTACTAGCAACATGTAATTGCACTGCCGACCCTGATCTGGAGCCCCAAGGCCTCCCGGTAGGTCGTTATCATGCTTTGACGCCCATCGCCTCCTCCAACCGGTCGCCCGTCCCATTCCCCATGGGCATAAGCACCATCATGCCTACCTCCCTTGAGAGTGATTCAGTGCAACGTTGTGCATCCCTAATACCCATAGTCATCCTGAGATGACTTCGCCCTAGAGATTGAAGGCGGCGGCGTGCCCATGGATAGGGTTAGGGTTAGCACACGACAATCGTGAAGAGGTGGGAGTTAGGGGCGGCGCGCTCCGACGGCGATCCAGAAGGAGGGAGGGGAGAAGGGCGGGAATTATAAGATGTGCGCACGTGGGATTAGCCCGGCCGAATTTTTCGCTGATACTTTGTGCGGCGTCGAAAGACGACGTAAGAACAAAACATAAACGGATGGCGGGAGGGTTGGACCTAGTCGGACAAAAGTTGGCAGCTGCACAGAAAAGGAATTTGGATAGTAAAGAGGTATAGGTCGATTTTATAGGTCTTTTTTTAGATGATCATTCCAAGTTTGTGTGTAGCTTGTGAGGTCCTGGAAGCAAAAATCTAGACCTCATTACGCCGTCCCGTGCTGCAAGTTTGTAATGTTTGGGCGGAGGTACACGCGGTGCTGTGCTAATCCTTTCCTTCGCTTCCTTCCTCTCGCAGCGAACACACTCCGCGTCTAGCCGATTTGTATACATCAGCACCACCGCCTCCAGCCCTCCACCCTCGGCCCTCGCTCCCATTTCCTTCCCTCAAATCTGCGCCGGCACCACCGCTCCCGTCCCGCTCCCCGCACTCGCCACCGCACGCCGCCACCGGAACCTTGCCGCACCGCCCCCTCCCCTTCGAGATCGGCGCCGTTACTGCTGTTTGCCGGCGGAATCTGAGGGATCGACAGCGGCGGGGCGCGGGCCATGGGGCTCAATCGCTGACGATGCCTGTGCTGCGTAGTGCGGCTCGGAGGGCCCGTGAGGCGCAGGAGAATCCGGCGGCGGCGGCGGCGGCGGAGGCACCGGTTGTGCCACCGGCGACGAGGAGGCGCAGGGCGGCGAGAAGGCAGAAGGCGGGAGGCGTCCGTGAGGCCGCGGTACCGGAGGAAGAGAGGGCGGCGGCGGAGGAGATCGCGCCCGCGGAGGTCTCAGGGGAACGCGCCGGTGAGGAGCCGATGGATGACCAGGACAGCGCCGACAAACAGGCCGGCGAGGATGCCTCTCCAATCCCCGAGACGGTGAGCTGTTCCTACTATGTTTCGATCCACCCATACTTGCTACCCTGAGGTTCACTTTGTTAATGTGTTTTTTTATGGAATTTTATAAGGCTATAAGCAGGTTATTGGTTGCGAACGTTTAAACTATCCCGAGGTTACTCCATAGATTGTTGATATATGTGTTTTAGCTCGCATGGTCCTGTTCTGTGCTGTTTATTCTACCCGCAAATGCGTTAGCTTGCTTGCCCTAGCTTGCATTTTGCCTCTAACTGTTCCAGATAATCCTTTTTTTCTCGTTTAATCTGTGTCTGGTCGTTCTATACAGGTCCAGGTGGCCAGTTCACCTAGGTATAAAGTTGAAAGGAAGCTTGGGAAAGGAGGATTTGGCCAAGTATACGTTGGCCGCCGCATTTCAGCTAATGCTCCAGGCGCAGTTGAGGTAATTGATGATCTGACCACCAACCTGCTAAAAAAGCTGGAATAGTTGGCTTCTGACCTGTGTAACAGTGGAGATAATATTGGCAGTGGCAAATAAGATTTCTGCTTTTGTGTGATAGGTGGCGTTAAAGTTTGAGCATAAGAACAGCAAAGGATGTAACCATGGGCCTCCTTATGAGTGGCAGGTTTATGAGTAAGTGGATTCATGACCTTGTGACTTTTGGGTACTAGTAAAATAAATGCTTTCCTGTAATTCTCAGATATTGCTGCTGAGTGCTGCTGACTAATTTTCATGCCTACAACATGTATAGTATCCTCGGTGGCATTCATGGGGTTCCTCGAGTCCACTACAAAGGCCGCCAAGGGGATTACTTCATTATGGTAATGGCACTTGCTTTGGACTAACATAAGCTTATTTCATTTTGCTCATTTCTAGTTTTTTCTCAAATTGCTTAAAAATGCAGGTTATGGATATGCTAGGTCTCAGTCTGTGGGATGCATGTAGTAATAATTCCCACACGTGAGTTATCAGATTAACCCTAAATTTCCATAGTCGTTTAGGCTCTTACCTGACCATTAATATTACTATTTATTTCGCAGAATGTCAGTTGAGATGGTTGCTTGCATTGCTATCGAAGCTATCTCCATACTTGAGAAAGTGCACTCAAAAGGGTGAGTTGGCATCCCTAACTCTTAGTCATCGACCCTTCCCCTTCGTCTCATATATTTGTAAACAATTGCAGATATGTCCACGGGGATGTGAAACCCGAGAATTTCTTGCTAGGACCTCCTGGAACTCCTGAAGAGAAAAAACTGTTTCTTGTCGACCTTGGCTTAGGTAATTAATTTTACTTGCTCCTCAAGTTACCAACATCGCGACAATCCTGTGTATTCAGCTCTTCTTTAGGTTAGAGATACATTTAGGAGTCTGAATTAATTGGGTGTTTTTTCATTAATGACAGCCACCAAGTGGAAGGATAGATCGACAGGCCATCATGTTGAGTATGATCAGCGACCTGATATTTTCAGGTGACTAGATGACTCCTTTATGATAACTGGCCTGCATCATTTGCATTGTGGCTAACACTTTCTGAATGTTGAATATTCTGCCGTATTGCCTCTATGCGCTCTGTGTCCTGTTTTTCGAGAAATCCATCAACCAGCTGTTACACCAGAAGCCGTCCTTTTTTTCGGTTACTGGCCAGCCATTTTTGTACTTCCCGTTTGTACTTTTTCCTCATTTTCTGTTCCGATATCTTGCGAAACCACTAGCTTTTATGTTCTTCTTAACATCGCCAAATATACCAGATTTGAGTTGGTATCATTCAACAGATCCTGACTGACACGCCTTCTGTTCGGGTATCTTTAGGCTGCTCAGATTTTTTAGATCTTTTGTATTTGTTAGGCCGGTAGATTACCTCTCCCATGAGAGAACTAACTAAATGCTGCATGCAAGCTGTTGCTTGTACACCATGCAGGCATGCAGCCAATGGTAAATGAGTGAGCCAATTATTTGCGGAGCCGTGGTTATTTAGAGCAAGTATAATAGGTTCTAGTCAGCAGACTACATGCTCCATGTCAGCAAAATCCTGTGTGGATTGTGGAGTGAGAAGGGAAGAGAGAGAACGAAGCGGGCGCTAGTTCTACAGCGGGCTGCAGCACAGGAAACGAGAAAAAAGGCACCACATGCAGCTGGTGTGAGAGCTTTTGGCTAGCGGTTCTTCCTCCCTCCCAATCATGTGATGCAGTGCTATAGGCAATCTAATAGCTAATGTACATCCATCCTATTATATGAGTCTACTTGTGTGAAGGCTTTAAGTGACATGGCACAATCATAGAGCCAGCAGCAGGCTTTTCTATTAGCCATGCTCTTACTTGCCATGTAGGTGTTGCGCGTGCTCTCGTGCAGCTAATTGGGTGTGTGTGTGTGACACATACCTGAAAGGAGGGAGTATGTTGATAGCTGCCCGCTCTGACTAGGAAATACAGTCCGTTTTTTGTCAAATCATTGAGATGTCAAATTTAACTTCATGTAATAGTAATCAGTAGACCTGCCATGCCTCTGTGCATCTTAGGCTTGCTTGCACACATAGCTAGATCATTCATACGTCTATACTGGTCTGGTTGTCTTATTGTTTTATCATGGCTGTTGTTTCAGGGGAACAGTTCGTTATGCTAGTGTTCATGCACATCTGGGGAGGATAGGCAGCAGGAGGGATGATTTAGAATCTCTGGCCTATACACTAGTCTTTCTTCTACGGGGACGTCTACCTTGGCAAGGCTACCAGGTAATTTGTGGGACTCACCTTTCCAGTTATGTTGATTCTAGTGATGTCTACATGTAAACTGGTAATTGTTTTTGCCTGCAGGGTGAAAACAAGGGTTTTCTTGTTTGCAAAAAGAAAATGTGCACCTCTCCAGAATCTCTCTGTAGCTTCTGCCCTCAGCCCTTTAAGGAGTTTGTAGAATATGTGGTCAACTTGAAGTTTGATGAAGAACCCAACTATGCCAAGTGTATCTCCCTTTTTGATAGTATAGTGGGCCCAAATCCAGATATCAGGCCAATTAACACAGATGGTGCTCAGAAGGTAGTCTTATTTTGTAGTTTGCTATTTGAAAACATTGCTTCAGTTCTTCTAATCTCTCTTGCAACTTCTATATAGCTTATACACCAAGTTGGCCAAAAGAGAGGGCGCATATCGTTGGAAGGAGAGACAGATGAGCAACCAAAGAAGAAGATCAGGATGGGAATGCCTGCAACACAGTGGATAAGTGTTTATAATGCAAGGCGGCCTATGAAACAAAGGTACCATCTCTTATAAGGCCGAAGATTTTGACTCTGGTTAACAGCATGGTGCACCTTTTTCTTTTTGTTGAGCAACTGTACGTATAACACTGTCAACATAACTGTTCTGGATGTTGCAGGTATCACTACAATGTTGCAGATTCAAGGCTTGTACAACACATTGACAAAGGGAATGAAGATGGACTGTTTATTAGTTGCATATCATCTTGTGCAAATCTGTGGGCACTAATCATGGATGCTGGCACTGGGTTCTCTTCTCAAGTTTATGAACTTTCACCACATTTTCTTCACAAAGTTAGTAACTGCAGTCTGTTTCTTTCATGGCAAAATAACCCCTTAACCTTTCGAGGCAAGATTACATATATAATATTTTTCAACATTACCTATTTATATGTCGTGATTTCTGGTTATTTGAAGGAATGGATAATGGACCAATGGGATAGGAACTACTATATAACTGCACTTGCTGGAGCAAACAATGGGAGTTCCCTGGTAGTGATGTCCAAAGGTAACAAGCTGGCAGTTTAAGGCCCTTTCTATCTTATACAATAGAAATATCATTTTGACTATCCGGCTCTTCTATCCAGGAACACTGTATACTCAGCAGTCCTACAAAGTAAGTGATACCTTTCCCTTTAAGTGGATAAACAAGAAATGGCGTGATGGTTTCTATGTGACTTCCATGGCAACTGCGGGGAATAAGTGGGCGATTGTTATGTCTCGCAATGCAGGGTTTTCCGAACAGGTAATCACCATTTGCACCGGTTGTGTTTGTCTTTACTTGGACACTGCCAAGCTAAGTTCATTTTATTTATTTATTTTGCATTCCTTGTTTGTCATGCATTTATTTTCCAGGTTGTTGAGCTGGACTTCTTGTACCCTAGTGAGGGAGTCCATAAGAGGTGGGACTGTGGTTACCGGATAACAGCAGTTGCTGCGACTTGGGATCAGACTGCATTGATCTTAAGTGTACCAAGAAGGAAGCCTACCGATGAAACCCAAGAGACGCTGAGAACATCTGCTTTCCCCAGTCAGCATGTGAAGGTCCACACTTGCACTACTTACTGATAACGTCTGTAATTCTTATCTTGTGAAATTGTTGTGACAAATTGTGCCCTTTTGTGTCATTGCAGGAGAAATGGTCCAAGAATCTCTACCTTGCTTCAGTATGTTATGGGCGTACCGTATCGTAGAAATCTTTTGCCATGAGGGCTGAAGTGCGGGTTTGCCTCATCTTTTTGATCCAGCTCAGTGGTAGTTTCGTGTTTGTGGGCAAAGTTCTGAATGCGGCCTAGCGTGTTCTTGTGAAGATGTTTCTGCTTGTCGCTGTTAATTATAGAACATAGTGTACAGTAGTAAATGTTTTGTAGTCGTGTTAATCTTTGTGTAGCAGACGACTCTTGACTGTAGTGTAAGGTGATACTTAGATGTTTAAACACCTGACTTAAATGTTTCGTGCTTCTGTCTGGTCGTGTGGTCGTGTGAGAGCCCCAAAGAGGTTCTTGCTTCCTACCCTATCCTTTTGGTCCCGTGCTAAATACTCCCTCCGTAAACTAATATAAGAGCGTTTAGAATACTAAAGTAGTAATCTAAACGCTCTTATATTAGTTTATAGAGGGAGTAATATTCTCGCCAAAACTGACACACCAATTCCATTTCCAAAAGCCGAGCTGAACTTGAAATAAAAACCGAGCTGCATTTTCAGGGCAACAAGTCCTGCTGCAGCTTCTCAAGACCAAATCGTATACAAGCATGACAGGAGAAAGTAGTAAAGGAGCACAAGGCAAGCTGCTACAATGATCTGCACATTCAACTGAATGGTCTTCCCGGCATCCGCGTCCAGGGGCTCGCTCTCCATGCTAGCCGAAGAGCAGGTGTGGAGGTACTCCGCCGAGACGACGTCGCAGCCGCGTTCTGCTCGGAGATCGCTGTCGCTGTAAGCCGGTTTCCCGGCCACGCTCTTGTAGAGTCCACTGCTCCATGCCTGCATTGTGATGATGATGCAGCGTGCATTTGCAAGATCGGCCAGATTTCGTCTGAAAAAAGGGTCACGCTCAAGAGACTGGTGCGTCACCTGAAGCTGGTCTCCGACGGTGACCACGACGGCGCCACCGAGGGGGCGGAACCTGGACCATCCCCGCTGCCGGGAGAAGACGTGGAACGTGGAGGCGCCGGGGCAGAGGTGGAGAGCGAGAGCACGCGGGCAGCGCGAGCTCTTGATCAGCATCCTCAGGATGTCGTCCTGGCTGATAGTGATAGGGCCGATATCGCACTGCCGGCCGTGGTGCGTGCGGATGCAGAGTTGCGAGCCGTTCCTGTCAGCTCTGACCATGGTGGCGCCAACGCTGTCCCGCTGCAAGGCATCCACCAGTTTGGCTGCGGTTTGCTCCAGCTGGGTGAACAGATCGGCTGCCCCGTTCCTGGACACGGCAAAACCAGGGGTTAGCATCATATAGAGTCCTTTGATTAGTTGCCTTCCGACGAAATGGGCAAGTTCGCACCTCAACTGGTCTCCTTCGCTCGGTGACCACCACAGCTCCTCACCATCTTCTCCACCGGCCTCCTCCGGCGTAGGCGAACTCGCCCTCCCCGCCGCAGCAGAGACCAGGCACAAATTGACCCCATGGCCAACCACCTGGAAGCAGCCAAACGCGACGGCCGCCGACCTCAGAGCCTCCACCACCGGACCACTGCCATCCGGCGTGTCCAGCAGGCGCATGTCGATGACTGGGGGAGCCCACGCCGCCTTATCACTCTTCTTCTTCTTCCGCGGGATGGCCCTCTCCGGCAGCCGCAGCACCGGGACCTTGGCGGAGCGACGCAGGAACCTGCCGACCTCGTCATCTTCGTTGCCGTCGGGGCACTCACCGTACTCAGGTGATCCAGAGCCACCGTTTGTCACAACGCCGGTGACCGGAGACGGCGGCGGCGCCCGGAACCCCAGCAGCCGGAACTCTCTAGGCGTCTCGAGGTACGTAACGAAGGATGCAGCAGCCATCGCACCCGGAGCCCTCTAGGCAGCTCAAGATAGGTACTCCAGTAGCGACGGATGCAGTGACCAGGTGGTCAATCAATGTATATATGCTTCTTGGATTGGCAATGCCATGGAGAAATACATTGCGCCATATTTGTACAAGTGCCCAGCTCGAGCTCTTCCGTCCTGGCTTTGTTGTAGGGACAGAGTGTGAAGCTTCCTTTTCTCTGTGGCAGATTGCCAGCTCGAAAGAGAAGATGGTGCAATGATGCTGCATCATTGTGTCAGATGAGCCATACTAGGGAACAGTCTGTGCTGTCTAAATATCCTTCCGCGTTCTGTTAAAGATGTTCCTCGGACGACAAAGTGCTTTGCTCTCTTTGAACAATTGAACTGCTTTAAATGAAGGCCTGCTCAGCGTCCTGTTGTCTGCGACGTTTCAGTCAAGTTCTTTATTCGCAAGCTTTTGCTGTGTTGTATCAGTGCGGCAAATTTTCGTGTTTTGACATTTTTCTGAAACCTATTCAAGATTTGACCCTAGTTTAAAAAATTTTCGAGATCTGACCCTTTTGCTATCGCCAGAGTCCATGGCGGTAGGGTCTAACAGCCTACCGCCAGGGACTTTGGCGGTAGGAAACATCGCTACCGCCAACTGGGCTGGTGATAGTCCGCACAACCCTACCGCCAAGGTGCTTGGCGGTAGACATGAGCACGCACAGTGTTCAATACTTAAAAGGTTTTTGATGGTAGGCATGCAACCCTACCGCCAGAGACCTTGACGGTAGGCTGTTATACCCTACCGTCATGATCCCTGGCGGTAGCAAAAGGGTCAGATCTCAAAAAAAATTTAAATTAGGGTCAAATCTCGAATAGGTTTTAAAAAAGGGTCAAAACATGAAATTTAGCCTATCAATGCCAGTGGTTGAGTACGCACGAGCAGCTTGCATATAACAATGGGTTGAAGTGTTTCGTTCCAACCAACTTTAGTCGTTACAGCATTATTTGGTTCGTGGTATTTCTTTCGTTCTTTTTATTAAGCAAAAATCAACGATGTTGGCAACTCAGTTCATGAAGTGTTGTATTGTTAAATAACCTTGTTTGAACAGAAGCGTCAACAGCGGGGATAGCTCAGTTGGGAGAGCGTCAGACTGAAGATCTGAAGGTCGCGTGTTCGATCCACGCTCACCGCAAGGCAACTTTTTTTCGCCTACTGGCGATCAGCATTTCGATGCTATAGATTCTGGAAAACCATCCCACAAAATGAAAACATGTGGCGGCTTTAATAACTGAATTTGAAATGATATACTTAAGGCATCCTTAAGTTTTTAATTTTTATATTCTGATGAAAACTTTAGTTCTTATAAAGGATTAAATCCTTTTCCACTCAACAGCATATGCAGGAAGAATATACATTCTGGCGATTTGTATCCAAAGACTAATTTAAATTGCATCCAAAATAAAAATTGGATTATGAGTAGAGTCGTGAAGCATAATTTTGCATTGGATTAAGTATTCCAATTTTGAAAATATGAGTATTCTGAAGGTATACATGTCCCTCTCCTTTGTGCTACATCAATTACCATAGCCAGTGCCAGGGACAGCGCAGCCTGCACAACCGGTCTCCGGTGGCAAAAGCGGCAGCAGGCCGGCACATTTTGCATCAGGATGCATGCAGATGCAGCAGGTTTTACAAACAGGAGGCCAATAAACCCACGTACTCATCATATCTCATCACAGCGGCCAGCAAGCGTAGCTCGGCTGCTCATCATCCTTAGTTCAGATCATTCGGAGTTGTGTTACAGGTACATGGCTGCCTGCCCAGCGAAATCGATACATAAGGTACAACAATCCTAACCCGCGCCTCGTGCTACAGGTTTACAGGGCAACAACATTCCAAGTCTCGTGACAGATGCAAAGACACCATTGCAGCTGTCCCATCATCGTCATCGTCTACTGGACCACCCGTTTCTTGGGGGGCTTGATCGAAGATGCCGCGGTCGGGACCTGGCTGGCTATCGAGTTCCGGCGACCTGGTTTACAAATACAGTAGCTTCAGTCAGTACAGTAATTTCTGGTTGGGCAATGCCATGCTCAGGCATGCCATTCACTGAATTTGCATACTGTCAGAGAGCCGAGAGCATTCGCGAAAGAATGTTCAGGTAAATACCAGGCACCAGTGGCCTAGCATATGATAGAAATGCCAGGTTGCTTGCGGCTGCGTACCTATGGTCGTTGACTTTGGGACAGGTTCCTTTGGTTTTGGTCTGGAAGCCGCTGGCTGCCCATTCTTCGTCAGGAAAAATCTGGTCAGTCTTGATGGACCCTTCTGCCTGTAATTGTAGAGAATGTTGTTACACATCCGGCTGAGAGGCGTTTTCTGTGACGTGAGGCCAACAGAACTGATGGGAAACCCTTCTGAGTTCAGAGTGCGGTGTTTTAAGTCATCTTTTGCGGGGAAGTAAAATAAATTCCGGCGCTGGTGTGGTGCATGATGGTTTCATACGAGAGATAATAGAAAAGAAAGCAGAATGGGCACGTACATTCGATCTGCTGCTGACTCTGAAGCGCTGCCGACAGAATACTCGGTTTCACCTACCGAGCAACCATCGTCGGATGCATTATCTTCGTATTCAGTTTCACCTGATCCAATGGACCCTGCATATACATATTGGTGAGTGGGAAGCAAAGGTTATTTCTTGCCTCTGTTGACCGCTGTATAGTTTTGAGACTTCAGCGGTCTTTTACCTGATATTAGTTGGTTCTGTTGGCTTGCCGTAGAGGACTGTTTTAGCAAGCTACTGCCACTTTTATCTGTTAATGAACTGGGAGATTTGACTTTGTTGACTTGAAGCTGTTCGATTTCCATATCCTTTCGCGATATTGTGTCTTTCAAAGACGCAACCTGGATACAATGAGGATGACACTTGAGAAACCGATATAGAAAGAATATTCATGACTGAAAGTGGAAACTATATGATAAGAGTATACCGCAAAGCATCAGCAGACAATATTAATAAACAACAGGCTAAGATATATAAATGTATTTACTCCAGTTAGCTAGACAATGTATCTTCTTTTTTAGTTTTCCATTCAATAGTTAACTTGAGTTTCCCTGCAGACAAGGGTTTTACTTGAGGAGATACAACAAGGAAAATAGCATATAAACTGGCCATATGAACTCTACATAAAGCTTGCTCACCAATGTTTACAGTTCAAATCAAAACAAGTAATTTGAAGTTCATCAGAGATGGAGGGCAAAAAAAACCTGTTCTAGCAGATCTTTTATATCCTTGCCCTCTTTGTTGCTCCTTGCAGCACCTAACTCAACCCCAGAAACTCTTTCAGCAAATTTCAAAGTACTTATGGTTTCTGAACATGATTCCACATCAGGGTTTATCTGAACAAACATTAGCGTCTTTGCTTGCCCACCTACATGAAAAGGTAAATTTTGTAAAAACAAGAAAGTTTGTCCACATACACAATTACTGGCAACCTTATGTTTACCTAAAGAGCTCTGAAGAACTTGAGTCAGTTTGCTGTTTCTGTAGGGCACATGAGCATTCTTCTGGGCCAAAGCAAAGATGACATCTCCAAGAGCAGAAAGAGATTTGTTAATATGTTGTGCTTCCTTTAATCTATCTCCGGTTGCTTCAGATCGCTCTACTCTCTCACTCCCAGCAAGATCAATCAGATGTAGACATCCTCGAGAAGTAGATCCATTCTTCACGTCCAGACCTCTCACATGCACGGTTAAAATGCTGCATGCAAACAAAGCTTTTAGAACTGCTCTATTTGCTTGTCCTCTCACAAGATTTTTATGGGATAACTTCACTTAGTAGTCAAATCTACATACCTATGGGACCTACTACTCCTTTCATTCAGCGCTGTTGATCCAACTGCTCTATTTGCTTGTCCAATTTCCATTAAGTCTAATACATCCGATGTTGATTTGACAGGAATTAAACTCGCATCGGGTACGACAAGTCCATTAGGTTGAGAAGTACTCCAAATACCGAGTGTTTCTTTATGTCAAGAATAACATGTTATACGAATAGCAGAACAAAGAAAGACATGATAACAGAAAGAAAATAGATGTTTAATAAAGGATATCTCTTTTGTGCAATATCATTTGATAGAAGATCCCGGACTTGTTCATTGTATATCTCAACCATTTGCACTTCCACCTCATATGAGAAAGTGTTTCTCCTTTTTAACGAGATATCAAACAAGTCATTTAAAGCTCGATAGTTAACACCCCAATCTTCTTTTGATTTGCCGGGGCCGCTCTAAAACAAAAGATGGCGACACATACAGTTAGTAATGAATATTGTTCCTTCACTTGTATTGGTGGTGGGTACACAAAACATGTACATCTGCAAAAGTTTGCTAAAAAATATACTAACATTAACATATGAAGTATACAAAAAGGACAAGAGTGCAACTTTACTGTTTGAGAAATAAGCTGTGCATATGGTCTCTTTTGTACAATGCACATTTCGTCCTGTCTTCACTCACAAAATTACTGTTGCACATATGTGATTTATTTTGTTTGGGGTTCAATTGAAATGCAAAGGTGTGACTATTAAATCATGTGCTCTAACCCATACAAAGCACATTATTTCCTAATTAGCAATATCCCCAAGAAAGTATATTAATCAAGTTTGTTTTCCTGAACAAGTCAAAGATTAGGTAATACCATTGTGTATGTTTTGCCAGATCCAGTTTGGCCGTATGCAAAAATGCACACATTGAATCCATCAAGAACAGATCTAATCAAAGGCTGGATATCGGAGAAAACTTCAGCTGTAAGGTATTACATAACTCGTTAATGATCAATATTCAAATATACACCAAATTAGTTGTTTTTCGATCAATTACTTAGTTATACCTTGAGAAACATGTGTATTAAAGATCTTGTTAAACTTGAACATCCGATAGCCATCCTTTCCTTGCTTGGAGGGGTTTGAAATGAGAATTTCACCATTCTCACCAATATAATCAACTGCGGTTGATTTCCCGTCTTGACCAGGAAGAAATGGTCTGACACGACAGTATACTCTTATATTACCTGATAAGAAGCAATATATTAACAAATTAGTTACAGTCGCAAAGTGTGCTCCAACAGTAAACAGCGCAAGAATTACCTTTTAGTTCTTGCACTTCATTAAATAACTTCTGATTTTCAGCAAGAACGCCATGGTAATTTTCAGCAGCATCTACCAAACCTTTTAGGTCAAGTCCTACACAATTATGAACGTACCTTTTAGGTCTAGCAAACCAAAATAGTGAAGTAACAAAACACGATTTGTGGATAAGGACAATGCAAATACACACGTCATGAGCAATAGTCTACATACCGATGTTAGATATTTCATCCCTCCATTTCATTTGAAGGGCAAACATTTCCTGCTTAATTGACTGAGACGATATCCTTATATCCTGAAAGAGTTGAATAGTCAGAAAACTATAAACTAAAATCTGAAAGAACTTAATAACACAAAGATACACTACACTAACCTTAATAGACAGTTTTTGGTTATCCATAAAACTTCGAAAAGTATTTGCCTTCTTGCTCCAGAGTTGCGATTGTAGTTCAGAAGCAGTTTCAACTTCTTCAACTCTCTTTTTCGATTGCATAAGAAGAAACTCTGCCTCCTTAGCTCTTAGAGTCAAGTGTTCCTCCATTTGGCTTGTTTTTTCCTCCATCTGCTCCCTGTATTCTTCGAACATCCTACTCATGACTTGAATTTCCTGCTGAAGGTTAGTAACTGTATTCTCTGCATTTTCCTTTTCACGCATCAGCCGGACCATGTCTTGCTCGCCTATCTTTCTTCTCTCATCAATTTTTGACTTCTCTACCTATAAGAAAAACACATGTGTACTATTTTTATCACAATTAGTTGACACTGCATATGCATACAGTACATAACTAATATGTAACCTCAAATTCATATAGTCCAAAATAGAGTTTCCAGCATTTCTAAAAAATAAAAGTTTTCTAGATAGCAAAGCAAGAAAATGCATTGGACAGGGATAGGAGTGCGTTGAAGTTAGCTATCCATGTGCCAGAACCATGACTTGGTTTCGATATCTTATGGGTTTCAACTCTAGCCTACCCCAACTAGTTTGGGACTGCTAGGCTTTGTTGTTGTTGTTGTTGTTGTAAAAGCAAGTAAAATACATGGAAAAACACATGAGACTAATAGAAATATATGAGGATTTATTGAATACCTTAACTAGCTCAAGACGGTTTATTGCCATCTGAAAAGATAAGCATGTGTTGTCAGTATTACAGCGCCTTGTAGACATTTTCTAACCATCGATAATTTCAGGCTTACCTCGTTTTCTTCATTTGTTCCATTTACTAATGTCTCGAGTGCTTTAATTTTTGAACGGTACTTATCCTCGCGTGTTTTGATGATGCTATTTTGCTGAAAAATAAGTTACCATCTGATTAAGGAATTCAATTCACATGGAAAAGGGGCAATTTCGAAACAAACTGTATCCTTACATTTCTAATGTGTTCTGCTTGAATAGAAATGCGGTGCTCAATCTCTTGAACAACGTTCCTTAGTAAATAAACAACTCGCTGAGACAAGTAGGAAAAAGTTAGTCATCAATAACGAAGGATAAAAGAAATAAACATCAGTGTTCCATAAAATTCATTTATTCAAAGTCACCAGAACTAGGCAAGTAGGCATACATGTGGTATTTCTCCTCTTTTTCTCTCAATACTTTCATCCAGAATGCCGTTAACAACTCTAAGAAGTGATTGAGTAGGGGCATTCTGAAAAAAAGATGGCTATCATTAGGAAAAGGGTGAGACGAATAAGTATTAAGTTGGTATGGAATGTGACACTAAAGATGTTACATCTAAACTGTTTGACTGGATCATCTCTGAAATCTTAGCAGCAGGAAGATCTGTGTATTGTCCGCGCTTAAATTGGAAAACCTCATTGGCCTTCTGTCCTGCAAAGGATGGAAAACATAATCATTGATTAACACCCTAAGTCAAAATTGGAGGGGATAAGCAACAGAACCTGGAAGTTATAAATGTTACTTGCTGAACTAACAATGCTGGATGGGAAACATAATAATTGATTAACACACTCGTAATCAACGTTACCAATATACAAAAGCCGCGCTGAAGTAACAATGCTGGGTCATATAAATTTTTGTCACTGTGGCAATTTGTAGAACTCTACAATTCACAGGATGTGCTACATCTAGCCAATGCTAATCATCAGTGCTATGCAGCCAAATACTGAGTATTCTTGTTTGAACTTTCAAATAGAAAGTAATTACAGTGTTTGATGGTCCCGAGATATGGCACTTCATGCAAGAGAATCGAGAAGACGGGCACACCTGAAAGAAGTGGACTTCTTTGTGGGGATTTGGCGTCCCAAAGACCCCTTCTTCTATCCTCCCCAGGAGATCTCCTTCCTGGTGTGGAAACTGGAGCCACAGGCCTTGCAGGAGTCTTAGCAGGATAGTTAGACATATTTTCACCCAATCCTGCTGACACATTATCTCTTAGAGCCAAGAGACACTCTACTATAGACGACATTGATCCCTGTAATCATAGAACCGACAGGAGTTAATTAGGAAATATGAGAACATAAAAGGATATGGACAGAAACACAGAACTACAAATTCATTTGGCAGCTCAAAAGTGATCTGAAGGTATCTAGCTTTATTGTATCTGCCTCTTAAGAACATCTGAACAGATCCATAACCATAAGTGTTACGAGTAAGCATCTAAGGAATGAGGCACATTTAGTCAATACTTTCAATGAACTTGCTTCCATTGTTCGACAGAATTCTACAGCAGCATATGAACATCTAAGTAAGACCACTCTGGTTCCACATCAATAAACCCCTTCCAGCCTTACTAATAACAAGGGCAAAGTTAATGGTATGTCCCATGCCATATATAAATCGTAACCACACAACTGCTACTCTGTGTCTACAAGATTAGAATCCTTAATGCCAAAAAGGTCCAAGTAAGTAAGCAGTAAATACGAACTGCCCTAACATATTAGCCTGCAGCTTGACAGGAGAAAGAGCAGCATTCAGTTGGAACACATAATAGCATCATAATAATTCCAGTATATAACAGCTTCACATGACAGGAGCAAGCTTACCTCCTCAAGATCCTTGACGCTGAATCCTGGCAGCCCCATCTCCGCGATAACAGAGAGGAACTTCTTCACATTTGACCGATGGTCTGATGCATAACCACCCCAAACCCCCTACAGACGAAGAAGCTATATCAGCACAGCAAGGGGAACAGACAGAAAGCATCCACCATCTCTGAGATCGATTAGCCACCTCCAGAACACCAGGCATGAGCTTGTCCGCAGTGTAGCACAGCGCCGTTCCGTCAATAAGGTACTCCCGCAGCTCCTCGTCTGAAGAATCCAGCGGCAAATCGAACTCCGGCAGCAGCCCGCCGAGCCAATCTATCACCTCCGCACGCCGGTCGTCTGGAAATGTTTGCATCGCCGAAACAAACAAAGCGTGAGAAATGGGTACGATGTGTCAAAATCGAAACCTTGAGCTCCCAAATTCAATTTGATACAGTAAGAAAACGACGGTATCCGGACAAAAATTAAGCAAAGCCGGGTGCTAAAGAGAAACAGGTGCGTCGTTTTGCACTGCCAAAATAGGCAGCAAGAAACCTCAACGCCCCAAACACTGGGCCTGACCAGGAGCTCAACAAGAACTGAATCTCCCCAGTTTGAGGTTTCAGCAAACATACACACACGAATGGTGCGTGAAAGAGGACTCTTAAAAGAACCAAGCTTTGAGCACGGCAGCTTGAACTGAGCCATTCTCCCACGGCGAACAGAAAAGGGAAGGCTCAGATCGACGGGCTCACCCGCATGGAAGTCCTCGAACTGGCCACCGAAGGTCCCCATGCCTCACCGCCGGGACTGGAGCGTGCACGGGGCCGGAATGCCGGTCGATCCGGGGCCAGATCGAGCCCTCCGGCGGGGCAAGCGCCGGATTCGGACGAATCTGGCGGCCTGGAAGCAATGTGGGAGGTGGATCCGGAGCAGTGGGGGCTTTTGGTTTGGGTTTTCTTGCCGCTCCCCTCTCCCTTCTCCCCCTCGTGCTGGAATGTGCTTTGGTTTCAGCAGCTCATCCTTTGTTTTGTTCTTTTTCTTCGGTGTTTGTTTTCTTCTTGTGGAACTTTTTCTTCGGTGGTTAGTTGGGGTTTGATTTCGATTTTGCGTGTGCGTTAAGGCCGCTCGGTGGTCAGTCCCTCGTGTATATAGGTAACTAGGTACTGTCTCTCGCGTCCGTTTAGTGTGATTAACTAGGTTTACTTTTTTTGGGGGGAATTAACTAGGTTTACTTATGGGGTTAACGGAAACATTGTCCTTTAATCAGCCTTCATTTTGAAAAGAACAATTAGGACGCACCTATAATTGCGTTTGGAGTTTTTTTCTGACGAAAACTCTTGCAAAAAGAATCATACAGGAACGGGCAATCGCACCACGAAACCGAGATTTGTTCATGCTATTTGGCATGAATTCATACGTTCAACATTCGAATGGTCTCTGTCTGGAGCCTCCAAGAATTTCAAGGATAGTTAGCTGGTTGCATTGCGTGCAGCTCAGACCCTCTGAGTGAGTGATTCAGTATATATATGATATGCATAAGATTGTTGCTCACGTTCGGTGCCCTTGAGTGATAGCTATCTGGTAGCTCTGAGTTTATTAGATTTGTAATCAAAGCCTCATTCGAACCCTCCGAGTGACACTCATGTGGACATTCTACGAACATCCGGTACGAAAATCCTAGGATCCCAGTATAGCGTCGACCCTTTGATGGTGAGCGGCCAGATCCTCCTAGATGGGATTGGTGAACTACCCAAACTAAGTTTCATTCGGACCCTCCGATATATTTCCTCCGAAGCCACCAAGACTATGTGGACAGGTCACTTTGTGCGTTCGGAACCACTAAGTTCAATCTCTTCGAATCGTCTGAGGTCTATATCTTTTGTTACTAGATTGTCCTTGTGTAACCCTCATATTCTAAAGCCCTAATCGCTTATCAATAATGTGTGCATTCCAGTTCTACGCAATCTTCCTTGGAGATTGGACTTCAGGTCGAAGTAGAGTCAAACCATGTCTTTCCGCTTGTAGTTGAGACTGGGAAAGTTGAACTGATTTAGGAGGCGACTTCAGCAAGTTTGTTGCACTGCTAGTGGCGGGTATCTTGAACACTACGTCAAGACATGACTTTGGGATTGTCTCGTTATCTTCAATATGCTTGCCTTCTTCGCTACAATATATGTTAGAGTGGCAAGCAATGGATTTGTCTCGCTATCTTCAGGAGACTTCTTCATTATATCGGAGTTAGCATTCTCAAAGAGAAATGAGCAGACATATAAGAAGTTATTGTCGGTGCATCAAACATTTGCGTTTGCTGCCCGGACTAGTGCACGGGCATACGACGGATCATACCTCAAGTACCAATACTTGACACAAGATAAGCCAAAGAAACCACTCTTTGTGAGATCAAGGAGCGAATTAAGAAGACCAAAATGACCAGTGCATCCCCCAGGAAGGTCTCCCTTGCCGAGCAGGCGAGCCAAGCAAGGTCGAGACTACGCCTGGGGCCAAATCCAGACCACCCCTAAAGGTTCCCGAGGCCACCAAGACAGAGTCCGGGAACCTTGCCGAACCACAGAGGGGCAGCCCTGTCAGGCTCTGTCTTGGCGGCCCCGGGAACCTTGCCGGGGTGGTCTGGATTTGGCCCCAGGCATAGTCTTGACCTTGCTTGGCTCGCCTACCCGGCAAGGGAGACCTTCCTGGGGATGCACTGGTCATTTTGGTCTTCTTAATGCGCTCCTTGATCTCACGAAGAGTGGTTTCTCTGGCTTATCTTGTGTCAAGTATTGGTACTTGAGGTATGATCCGTCGTACGCCCGTGCACTAGTCCGAGCAGCAAACGCAAATGTTTGATGGCCCGACAGGAGCCCCCGGGCTTGGTCCATACATGCCACCGGGCATCGTTGGGGTAGGCCCAACAAATGCGCGGGCGTACATGTTAACCTTGTCGGGGTTGGGCGTTGTGTTTCTGAGATCTTCTCTACTTCTTCATTAACCTGGACTTGAGTCAGCTCTCAAGGGTCCCATGGTGCCTTCATAACCACACGGTGTGTGTTGTTCATGTTGTAAACCAAGGACACCCGCGTCCACAGGACTCCATTCGGGCGTCCGCGCGTGGATTGGGGTAACTGCCACTTTTACCTTTAACTCACCCACCACGCCTGCCGTTTCTGCCATGCGTGCTGCATGCATTGCGCGAGGTGGTGGTGGATGCGCAGGGCAAGGGGACGTGTGCCTTGGCAGAATACGCGGCACCTCAGATTGGCATAGTGGGACGACCAATGAATCAGGACGCCATCCGGGACGCAGAGGGCTGGATTGGAGAAGTGGGGCAGTTGCCCCCAGAGTAGTGAAGAGCCAGCCCCCCCTCTTATTCCGCTATAAAAGGAGACATGAGGGGGTGGCGATGCTCGTCCACCATCTCTTCCTTCTTCTTCCTTGGTTCCGCCTCCACCATGGCGAAGGGAAGGGGCCGAGCTCGTGCTCCGACGGTAGCAACGAGAAATTCTTCTCGAAACC
Source organism: Triticum urartu (assembly GCF_003073215.2). Classification (NCBI taxonomy): domain Eukaryota; kingdom Viridiplantae; phylum Streptophyta; class Magnoliopsida; order Poales; family Poaceae; genus Triticum; species Triticum urartu. Next base: position 504,282,570 of record NC_053024.1, read on the forward strand.
TCGCTCCTGCCTCCGTTGTAGTTGCAGAGGTTGGATCTAGTGCACAAGGTGGAGCTGCAGGGCGCGGTAGGGGTCGACGCAGCACCCGCGGCCAAGGTGGGCGAAGTGGTGTACTCGCCGCTCCTCCTCCAACTCCTCCGACGCCAACAGAAGGCCACGTGGGGGATACAACGTTGGAGTTCATCGCCAAGTTGTGTGATCCTCCCCGCAGTCGCATGCGGCTCCCTCACCCCTTTGTCACGGTGATGGAGGTTGACCAGCCACTCAGGTTGCGGCTACGCATGAGCGGCTGCTGTAATGGCGCTGTGTAGGCGAACGTCGAGTTCCCCACACCTCGCATCATGCTCCTTAGGTGTGGTTGGGAAACCTTCGCCCGTGCCCATTATCTGGCGGAAGGGCACGTCCTCTGCTTCAAGTTGATGGAGGCTGACATGCTCACCATCAAGGTCTTCAGGCGCTCAGGTGGTCGCCTTGGGTGCTGCGCGGAAAGCTCGAGTGATGATGAAAGCTCCTCCTCGGGCGATAGCGATGAGGAGGACACCGATGGAGGAGACAGCGACAGAGAGTCCCCAGTTGTCAAGCGCGAAGACGACGACTCAGACTCCGGCTGAATGCCGGACGCACCATCACCATCAGCTAGGCACCGGCAACACCATCATGTGTAGCTGGACCCCGGCAGAGCGATTTGCCGGGGGTGTTTGGCATGGATGTCACCGCTTCCTCCAGTTGGACCCCGACAGGCTCGTGGACTTCGGCTTCGTCTTCCCTGCCGGTGTCCCTGCTGATCCGCGTCCCTCTGGTCGTGGTGGGGGTTACTAGGGCATCGCCTAGCCGCTCTCTCCATCTACGGCCTCTTCTTCCTTGCCGAGGAGGCGCCCTCCCGATCTTGTTAGGATGCATCCCGCTGGTCCTGACGGGGTCAGGCTGGGATTTTGCCCAGGCACTCCTTTTTCCTTCTTTCCTTCTTAATGTAACTCCTAGGAGGAGAGGGACAAGAAAGGCATTACGGGGCACTTCTCTTTTTAAATCAAGAAAATGCAGGCGCTTGCCAAATTTGAATCAAAATTATGTAATACTTCATCCATATTAGTACTCGTATGATTTGTACTTGTTTGTCCACGTAAATTTGAAAAAAGAGTTTGCCGGATACTTGTACATATATTTAAACATACTGAAGGATGAGCATTCAATACTTTTTGTAAGTAAAGTTTCCCGGCAAGGCCTCTTGCCGGTCTTTAGCGCAGATGCTACCCAACCTTGTTTAGTGAGATCGAAAATGGGTTGGAAGCGCGAACAAAGGCCGGTCCCTCGCCAATCTCTCCAAATGCAGCTACAACCATCCTTGTCGAGTGGACTCAAGTCAAGGATAGGAGCGCGAATACCAGAGGCGGCAAGGTTTCCTTACGTGCAAGTTTCTCATACATAAGCATAACATGGGATGATGGGATGTAATGAAGTGAACTTATCTCTCTTTGATGTCCTTATCGTCTTAGATAAGGAAAGGTTATCAGGGATCAAGTGCATGGGCTTGCATTATCCTCCTCCCAAAGATGCCGTGGGGGAGCACGATCACCTATGGGGCAGGGTTGCCCCTTTGTGGTTCGGCGAGGGGATGATCACATTGCACAAAGAGCAGAAACAATAGGGCAACGGCGATGGACAACTCTCTTTTACCCAGGTTCGGGCCGCTTTACGGCATAATACCCTACTCCTGCTTTGGCGGATTGAATTGGAGGAACGCGAAGACACGGAGCGCTCAAGCCCGGCAAGTGTACCTCGGGGAGAGCAGCTACACGCGTACAAGTGTTGAGGGATCAAATGTTCGAACCCTTTGCCAGTTGCCTCGTGCCTCCTATTATAGCTTAAGGGGCGACCATAGTGGCAAAATAGTCATTACAACACGATTAGATAGCTAATAGTGTTATATACCTAACTCTGGCAGTTAGGACAAGGTGCATTAAATGCACTACTAGGTGTCATTCGGAGGTTGAAGCCCGACAAGACTGCCGCACCGCCTATCCATCTACCTCTTATTAGCGTGACACACCATCAAGACGGGTGTCAATAAAGTTAATCTGTGCTCCAGCAGGCTACCACGTACCCGACAGGATCCACCTAGTCACTTGAGAGCTCGACGCTGCACTGATTAGTGACTGGTGTATGATGAAGTGGAGCAGTGGCGTCCTGGTGGAAGCTTGCCGACACGGGGCCTGCCGGGCTCTGTCTTGGCGGCCCCGGGAACCTTGCCGGGGTGGTCTCAATTTGGCCCCAGGTGTAGTCTCGACCCTGCTGGTCTTGCCTGCCCGGCAAGGGAGACCTTCCTGGGGGATGCACTTGTCACTTTGGTCTTCTTAATGCGCTGCTTGATCTCACGAAGAGCGGTTTTTCTGGCTCATCATCAGTCCCCGTCAAGGCCTCCCGCCAAGAAGGCTGCAACTGTCTGTGCACAAGTCAGGAGTACTAGGGACCCCGTTCCTAGTGCACCAACAGGAGCCCCGGGCCTAGACCATATGCACATCCAAGGCATCGTTGGGTTAGGCCCAACAATGTTCATGGAGACACGTGGCGGAGAGAAACTGACTTGATCCCTTGTTGTGATCCGTCATCATGACAGTTCTTGTCATCGCACGTCCATTCCGCGCATTAATCGCGAGGCTGGGAGCATGGGCGCCGTCGTAGTTAGCCAACAAGGCGCGTCTATGGCGGGAGCGGCTAGGGTAGGTGGAGAAGAGCTAGCCCCCTCGCGTTTTCCCCATAAAAAGGTAACCGCGAAGGGGCATTGCTCATTCACTTCTGCCCTCCCCTGTTTCATCTCCTTCCTCTTGCCATGAACAAACCACCTTCGCCGCCGTCGCCGACGCCCGTACCAATCTGCTTCGACCTCAAAGCCCTCCTTCTTCCTGAGCCCTGGATGGTGCCCAAGGCAGCCGCCGCGAAGGGGAAGAAGGCGGATAAGCCACTTGACCCCAAGGTGGAGCAGAAGAAGAAGGAGTTGGAGGAACCGGAGAGAATGCGGAATGAGAACGTCGTCTTCTCGCCGCCCACCTTGTCCGCCAATACTTTGATCGAGATGTACGCCTACATGTGGGGGAAAGATACTGATGGTCATGGAGCCCCCAAGGTTCCCCCTTTTGGCCCCATGGACCTGAGCAACTCCTCCCCCTTCTTCTGTGCGTACTTTTATTGCAGATTGGTGCCACCATACTCAGATTTCTTCTATGAGCTGATGTCAACTTATGGATTTCGGCTGCTTGACTTCACCCCAAATGTCGTAACGTGCATGGCAGTTTTTGCACATTTATGCGAGAACTTTATTGGAGTCATGCCCAATGTAGATCTGTTCCGAAGCCGGATTCTACGAGCCTGTCGGGGTCCAGCTGGAGGAAGCTGTGACATCCTGGCCAAACACCCCCAGCAAATTGCTCTTCGGGGTCTAGCTGCAGATGATGGTGCTGCCAACGCCTAGCTGACGGTGATGGTGCGGCTGGTGTTCAGCCAGAGTCCAAGTCGTCGTCTTCGCGCTTGACGACCGGGGACTCACTATCACTGTGTCCTCCAACGGTGTCCTCATCGTCACTATCGCTCGAGGAGGAGCTTTCGTCATCACTCGAGCTTTCTACGCAGCACCCAAGGCAAGCACCTGAGCGCCCAAATACCCTGATGGTGAGCATGTCAGGCTCCATCAACTTGAAGCAGAGGACGTGCCCTTCCACCAGATAATGGGCACGGGCGAAGGTTTTCCAACCACGCCCGAGGAGCATGACGCGAGGTGCGGGGAACTCGATGTTCGCCCACATAGCGCCATTATAGCAGCCGCTCATGCGCAGCCGCAGCCTGAGCGGATAGTTTACCTCCATCACCTTGGCAAAGGGGCGAGGGAGCAGCAGGCGATTACGGGGAGGATCGTGCAACTTGACAATGAAATCCAGCACCGTATCCCCCACGTGGCCTTCTGTTGGCGTCGGAGCAACTTGAAAGGATCGAGAAGAGGTGTCTAGAGGGGGGTGATTAGACCCTCAGCAAGCAAAAGTAGCAGATTTTAATTTCTTCAAGTTGAGGTGGAGTATTAGCACAAGTTTAAGCATTCACAATACATTTCAAGCAAGCATGATAAGAGTATGAGCAACAGAAAGAGTAAAGCATGCTATTTGCAAGAAAGTAAAGGGATGGGATTGGAGTGTGCAAACGTAATGAAGACACGAAGATTTTTGGCGTGGTTCTGATAGGTGGTGTTATCGTACGTTCACGTTGGTGGAGACTTCAACCCACGAAGGGTAACGGCTGCGCGAGTCCACGGAGGGCTCCACCCATGAAGGGTCCATGAAGAAGCAACCTTGTCTATCCCACCATGGCCATCACCCACGAAGGACTTGCCTCACTTGGGTAGATCTTCATGAAGTAGGCGATCTCCTTGCCCTTACAAACTCCCTGGTTCAACTCCACAATCTTGTCGGAGGCTCCCAAGTGGCACCTAACCAATCTAGGAGACACCACTCTCCAAAAGGTAATAGATGGTGTGATGATGATGAACGCGTTGCTCTTGTGCTTCAAATGATAGTCTCCCCAATACTCAACTATCTCACACAGATTTGGCTATGGTGGAAAGATGATTTGAGTGGAAAGCAATTTGGGGAAGGCTAGAGATCAAGATTCTTGTGGTTGGATTGGAATGTCTTGGTCTCAACACATGAGTAGGTGGTTCTCTTTGAGAAAAAGAGTAGTGGAAGTGTAGGCACGTTCTGATGGCTCTCTCTTGAATAGAGAAGGGGGTGGAAGGGTATATATAGACTCCACACAAAATGCAACTGTTACACACATTTGACCCAACTCGGTGAGACCGAATAGAAGAACTCGGTGAGACCGATTCAGTTCAAAATGTGAACGTTGGGAGTCTCGATGGGACCGACATGATCAACTCGATGGGACCGATGTGCTAGGGTTAGGGCAAAACCTCATCTCGGTGTGACCGATTGCATGAACTCGGTGAAACCGATTTCAGCAATGAGCAAACCAGAGAGTTAGTCCGGCAAACTTGGTGGGACCGTTCGCTCATTTTGGTAAGACTGAAACGTTACGAAGGGAAACAAAGAGTTTGCATTGCCATCTCGGTGAGACCGAGATCCCGATCGGTGAGACCGAATTGATTAGGGTTTCTGGCAGTGGCTATGTCAAAGGAACTCCATGGCGCCGGATAGATCAAATCGGTGGGGCCAAGTTTTACTTCAGGTTTTGGACATATTTGGAATTGAGAAAGTGGTTGAGGGCTTTGGAGGATATCACTAAGCACTTTGAGCAAGTAGACCATTAAGCAACACCTCATCTCCTTTTAATAGTATTGGCTTTTCCTATGGACTCAATGTGATCTTGGATCACTAAAATAGAAATGAAGAGTCTTGAGCCTTTGCCAATCTTTGTCCTTAGCATTTTGAAGGGGTTCCACATCCTCTTGTCCATGCCACGCCATTGTTGAACTTTCTGAAATATGCTAGATAAAGATATTAGTCCAACAAAAGATATGTTGGCATTAATTACCAAAATCACCCGGGGAGCCACTACAAAAAAAAGACACATCCGTGACATTTTGGGCCGAACGAATTTTTTTCTGTCATGCTTATGACACTTCTATGACGATAATTGTGACAAAACCCGGTATCATCATAGATGTGGTGGGATCCTATTTCTATGAAAAAAATCATGACAAAAAATGGCCTTTTTGTCCTGGGCGGGCCGGAGACGCGGCTGCATGACATTCTTTGGGCCGTCCATGACGGAAAAAACCGTGGTAGAAGCGAGGGCGAGGAAAATATCGAGGAGTTCCCGGTTACGATGGGTGGTCGGGGCCAAGCGATGCACATTTCTCTCATACATGTACGCGTGTGTGTGCGAGGCGTTGTGCTCTAACTAAACCGAGTGAGGCATTGGGCTCTAACTGAACCCGAGCGATTGCACTAGCTACGTTACTGAACCCTGATCGATTCCTTGCTGTTAACTGAACTCAAGTGATTCATTCGCTACTGCTGCTAACTGAAGCCGATTGATGCCGCCTCTTGATGAACATTGAGCGTTGTTGGGGGGACTGGATGAACAGTTCCCGGTGGGTGGGGGGTTGGATGAACAGAACCCCGTGGTAGTAGTGGCCGTTGCCGCTGGATGAACATGACCCCGATCGAGCCGGTTGGGGTGGATGAACAGGACCCCATGGAGGGCTGGATGAACAGGACCCCGTGGAGGGCTTGTTGAACAATAGCCGGTGCAGGGCTGGATGAACAGTAGCCCGTGGAGGGGTTTCGACCCAGCCATGTACATGAGCCCTGGCCGTACGTATGCGCGAGTAGGCGTTCGAGACCCCGCCCGTATGTACGTACGTGGCCGTATTTACTTTCTTGCACCCTGGCCACTGTATGTATATGTACACAATATTAACGGGACTGTGTGACATGCTACGTGCGCGCCTCTACTACGACATGTGCCCTTCCTTACACGGCCACGGTTCATTGCTGCAGCCTGCGGACAGACCGATCGACCAGTATGTACGTACACATTCGCGACCAGAATGACAACGCTACGTACGCTTTGACCAGGTGGGTCCCAACTGTCAGGCACTTCCTTGCGTGCGAAGATGTAGCTGGTGGGTCCCAGCAGTCAGGGAGGGAATCATTTTCCCCCGTAATATGGACGCACTTCCTTGCGTGCGAAGATGTAGCTGGTGGGTCCTAGTAGTCAGGGGGAAACGTTTTTTCGTGAAATACGATGGTCCGTACGGTGGGTCCCTGTTGTCAGTGTCGAACCCAGCGAGGAGCAGAACGAAATGACAAGTGGTTTTCAGCAAAGTATTCTTTGCAAGCACTAAAATTATCGGTAACAGATAGTTTTGTGATAAAATAAATTGTAACGGGTAACAAGCAAATAAAGTAAACAAGGTGCAGCTAGGTGGCCCAATCCTTTTTGTAGCAAAGGACAAGCCTGGACAAACTCCTATATAAAGCAAAGCGCTCCCGAGGACACATGGGAATTACTGTCAAGCTAGTTTTCATCATGCTCATATGATCGCGTTCATTACTTTGATAATTTGATATGTGACCGGTGCTTGGGTGCTACCCTTCCTTGTACAAGCCTCACACTTATGATTAACCCCTCTCGCAAGCATCCGCAACTACGAAAGAAGAATTAAGGTAAACCTAACCATAGCATGAAACATATGGATCCAAATCAGCCCCTTACAAAGTAACACATAAACTAGGGTTTAAGCTTCTGTCACTCTAGCAACCCATAATCTACTTATTAATTCCCAATGCCTTCCCCTAGGCCCAAATAATGGTGAAGTGTCATGTACTCGACGTTCACATAACACCACGAGAGGAGAGACAACATACATCTCATCAAAATATCGAACGAATACCAAATTCACATGATTACTTATAACAAGACTTCTCCCATGTCCTCAGGAACAAACATAACTACTCACAAAGCATATTCATAATCATAATCAGAGGAGTATTAATTATCATTAAGGATCTAAACATATGATCTTCCACCAAATAAACCAACTAGAATCAACTACAAGGAGTAATCAACACTACTAGCAACCCACAGGTACCAATCTGAGGTTTTGGGACCAAGATCGAATACAAGAGATGAACTAGGGTTTGAGAGGAGATGGTGGTGGTGAAGATGTTGATGGAGATTGACCCTCCCTCGATGAGAGGATCGATGGTGATGACGATGGTGACGATTTCCCCCTCCCGGAGGGATGTTTCCCTGGCAGAATAGCTCCATCGGAGCCCTAGATTGGTTCTTCCCAAGTTCCGCCTCAAGACGGTGGCGCTTCGCCCCAAAAACTCCTCTATGATTTTTCAGGGTAAAAGACACCATATAGCCAAAGATGGGCATCGGAGGCCTGCCAGGGGGCGCGCCCTCCACCCTTGTGGCTAGCTGGTGCCCCCCTCTGGTTCTTTCTTCACCCAATATTTTTTATATATTCCAAAAATAATCTCCGTGAAGTTTCAGGATTTTTGGAGTTATGCAAAATAGGTCTCTAATATTTGCTCCTTTTCCAGTCCAGAATTCCGGCTGCCGGCATTCTCCATCTTCATGTAAACCTTGTAAAATAAGAGAGAATAGGCATAAGTATTGTGACATAATGTGTAATAATAGCCCATAATGCATTAAATATCAATATAAAAGCATGATGCAAAATGGACGTATCATCCCTAGCCCATTATGCTCAATCATTAATCCATTCATGAAACACACTCGCATATTAGCTATACCCAATGCTCAAGTATGATCATAGTGCCCCTTAGTTGGTGCTTAATAGGAGAAGATGGAGACTCAAGTAAAAAATAAAAATAGCATAAAGTAAAAGAAAGGCCCTTCGTATAGTGAAGTAGGGATTTGTAGAGGTGCTGGAGCTCAAAGAGAAAAGGATCGAGATAAAAACATTTTGGGTGGCATGATTTTCTTGTCAACGAAAACGATCGAGTAGTTCCCAGTACTTTCCATGCTAGATATATCATAGGCGGTCCCCAAACAGAAAATAAAGTTTATTCCTTTTTCCACCATACTTTCACTTTCCATGGCTAGCTGTATCCACGGGTGCCTTCCATACCAACATTTTCCAAGGAATTTATTATTTGACAACATAAAGTAAATTCATTTTTCATTTCGGGACTGGGCATCCCTAATACCTTTGCCGTACTCTCGTGCAATGACAAGTGAATAAACACTCATCTTGAGAATAACACATCTAGCATGGAAATATATCAGCCACCCCCTACCGTTTCATGAGTGGGATGAGCACACAAAAGAGAAATTTCTTTTGAAAATTAGAGATGACACATACAAATTTGCTTAGAATGGCAAAAGAATACCGCATATAGGTAGGTATAATGGATTCATGTGGCAAAAATGGCTTAAGGATTTTGGATGCACAAGTAGTGATCATACTTAGTGCAAATGAAGGCTAGCAAAAGATTGAGAAGCATCCAACCAGGAAACAAAAAATCTCATAAGCGAGCATTAAGCATAACTAACACCGAATAATGCACCATAAGTAGGATGTAATTTCATAGAATAACTATTGACTTTCATGCTTGCATAGGGAATCACAAACCTTAACATCAATATTCTTACTAAAGCATAATTACTCATCAACATGACTCACATATTATATCATCATATCGCAAAACTATTACAAGGAATCAAGTTTATTTTGTCCAATGATCTTCATGAAAGTTTTTATTATATCCCTCTTGAATATCTATCACTTTGGGACTAGTTTCACATGTTGCTTTTGATAGCTCAAACAAATCTAAGTGAAGAACATGAGCATAAAAATTTTCTTGTCTCAAAATAATTGAAGTGAAGCAAGAGAGAATTTCTTAAAAAATTTACTAACTCTCAAATAAATCTAAGTGAAGCATGAGAGCATTCATTCAAAACTACTAAAGCACATTGTGCTCAAAAAGATATAAGTGAAGCACTATAGCAATTCCGTAGCTCAAAAAGATTTAAGTGAAGCATAGAGAGCAATTCTAACAAGTCATAGCATAATTTTGGCTCTCTCAAATAGGTGTTTCCAGAAAGGATTCATGACTAAAAGTAAAAAGCAAAACAAGCAAAGACTCATATCATACAAGACGCTCCAAGCAAAACTCATGATATGTGACGAATAAAAATATAGCTCCAAGTGAAATACCGATGGTCGTCCCCAAGCTTAATTGCTTGCTTCTCTTTTAGATAATAGCTTGGGATGCCATGGGCATCCCTAATCTTAGGCTCTTCTTACTCCTTATTCATTCATCCATCGTGATCTCACCCAATACTTGAAAACTTCAATCACACAAAACTCAACAAAACCTTCGTGAGATCTGTTAGTATAAGAAAGCAAATCAATACTATAAGTAATGTTAAAAACCCATTCATATTTTATTTTTGCATTATATCTACTGTATTCCAACTTTGCTATAGCTTGTACCCTCCAATACAAACCATAGATTCATCGAAATAAGCACACAACGCAAAGAAAACAGAATCTGTCAAAAACATAACAGTTTGCAGCAATCTGAAAACTTTCGATACTTCTGTAACTCCAACAATTCTACAAAATTAGGACAACGTGGGCAATTTGTATATTAATATTCTGCAAAAATAATTAGTATTTTATCGCTCTTCTGTTAAAAATGAGAATTATTTCCGTGAGCGCAAAAGTTTCTGTTTTTCAGCAAGATCAAATCAACTATCACCCAACATGATCCCAAAGGCTTTGCTTCGCACAAACACTAACTAAAACATAAAAAACAATCATAACAGTAGCATAATTGTGCAAACACTCAGGAACAGAAAGAAAAATACAAAAATAAATTTTATTCATTGGGTTGCCTCCCAACAAGCGCTATCGTTTTATGCCCCTAGCTAGGCATAAGATTTTATTGATGCTCACATAGAAGATAAGAATTGAAGCACAAAGGGAGCATCATAAAACGCGTGACCAACACATTTAAGTCTAACATACTTTCTATGCATAGGCATTTTGTAGGCAAACAAATTATCAAGACAAGAAATATCTAGCATATGCAAGGAAGAAGAAAGAAACAATAGCAATCTCAACATAACGAGAGGTAATTTAGTAACATGAAAATTTCTACAACCATATTTTCGTCTATGATATAATCAAGTTCAACAATATAGCTATCATATGAAAATTTCTCCTCATGATCCACATGCATAAAAGTCTTATCATCTTCCAAGATAGTGGGATTAACATCAACTAAAGTCATGACCTCTCCAAACCCACCTTCATCAAAAATTTCATAAGATTGAACACTCTCCAAATATGTGGGGTTATTTTTACCTAAAGTTGACACTCTTCGGAACCCACTTTTAATATTATTGAAAATAACATATTCATCATGAGGCTTAAATAAACTGTCAAGATCATAAGAATCATTGTCACCGCAATTATGATCATTGCAACAAGTTGTGGACATAACAAAACAAGCATCCCCAAGCTTGGGGTTTTGCATATCACTAACAAAATTGACACTAATAGAATTTACAATAACATCATTGCAATCATGTTTTTCATTCAAGGAGCTATCATGAATCACTTTATAAATTTCTCCGTTTAACACTTCATCACAATTTTCAGATTCATGAATCTCAAGCAAAACTTCATAAAGATAATCTAGTGAACTCAATTCACTAGCAATTGGTTCATCATAATTGGATCTTTTGAAAATATTAGCAAGTGGATGGGGATCCATATCAATAATTTTTAGCAAGCAAAGATGCAAGCAAATAGAAGACACATGCCAACACAAGCAAACAAGAGATCTAACGAGAAAAAGGCGAACAAAAAAGAAGGCAAATTTTTGTGAAGTGGGGGAGATAAAAAAGAGAGGCAAATGGCAAATAATGTAAATTGCAAGGATATGAGATTTTTGATTAGGAACCTGATAGATGTTGATGATGTCTCCCCGGCAATGGTGCAAGAAATTCCTTTTGATGCGGCTTGAGCTACGTCGGTATTTCCCCAAAGAGGAAGGGATGATGCAACACTGCTACGGTAGGCATTTCCCTCGGTGATGAGACCAAGGTTATCGAACCAGTAGAAGAACCACACAACACCACGTGAACGGCTCAAGCACACAAAGAACAAATACTTGCAACCCGACGTAAGAAAGGGGTTGTCAATCCCTCACGGGTAAAAAGATAGGCAAAATTGTAGTAGATTGGATAAATAGATCTTGCGGGAACATGAGATAAAATAAATAACAATAAATTCTAGCAAGGTATTTTTTAGATTAATATATCTAAAAATAAAAGCAAATAAAAATAGGTCTCGAAGGTAAATATAATAAAGAAGAGACCCGGGGGGCGTAGATTTCACTAGTGGCTTCTCTCGAGAAAAATAGCATACGGTGGGTAAAAAAATTACTGTTGGGCAATTGATAGAACTTCGAATAATCATGACGACATCCAGGCAATGATCATTATATAGGCATCACGCCCAAGATTAGTAGACCGACTCCTGCCTGCATCTACTACTATTACTCCACACACCGACCGCTATCCAGCATGCATCTAGTGTATTAAATTCATGGAGAAACGAACACTACAAAAAAAGACACATCCATGACATTTTGGGCTGAATGAATTTTTTTTCCTGTCATACATATGACACTTCTATGACGATAATTGTGACAAAACCCGGTATCATCATAGATCTGGTGGGCTCCTACTTCTATGACAAAAAATCATGACAGAAAATGGGCTTTTCGTCCTGGGCGGGCCGGAGACGCAACTGCATGACATTCTTTGGGCCGTCCATGACGGAAAAAACCATGGTAGAAGCGAGGGGGAGGAAAATTTCGGGGAGTTCTCGGTTACGGTGGGAGGTCGGGGGCCGAGCGATGCATGTTTCTCTCGTACACGTACGCGTGTGTGTGCGAGGCATTGGCTCTAACTGAACCCGAGCGAGGCGTTGGGCTCTAACTGAACCCGAGCGATTGCACTGCAGGCTACGCGTTACTGAACCCGAGAGATCAATCGATGGCTGTTAACTGAACCCGATCGAGCGATTCCTTTGCTACTACTGCTAACTGAAGCCGATCGATTGGATGAACAGTGAGTGTTGCGGGGGGGGGGGGGGGTTGGATGAACAGTGAGCGGTGGCGCTGCCTCTGGATGAACAGAACCCCGTGGTGTGGAGGGCTGGATGAACAATAGACGGTGGAGGGGTGCCCGTGGAGGGGTGGTTGAACAGTAGCCGGTGGAGTAGCCCACGGTGGAGGCTGGATGAACAGGAGCTCATGGAGGCTGGAGGAGGTCGACGGTAGCCCGTGGAGGCTGGAGGAGGTCGATGGTGGAGATGAACAGTATCCCGTGGAGTCCTGTTTTGCGGTACGCCACACCCTTCCCGATGAACAAGACCCCCGTTTCGACTGTAGGAGGTCCGTTTCGTCCGTTTTGTGGTACGCCACACCCCTTCCCGATCAACAGGACCCCTGTTTCGACCGTAGGAGGTCCTTTTCGTCCGTTTTGCAGTACGCCACACCCCTCCCGATCAACAGGACCCCCGTTTCGACCGTAGGAAGTCCGTTTCCTCCGTTTTGCGGTACGCCACACCCCTCCCGATCAACAGGACCCCATTCCGAACATAGGAGGTCCGTTTCCTCCGTTTTGCGGTACGCCAGGCCTCGTTTCCATCGCCTGTTCCATCCAAGCCCTCTCGATGAACACGACCACGCATTCCGTTCCGACCCAGCCGATTGGCTCCCACGCGTTCCGTTGCCTCCCGATGAACACGACGCATTCCGTTGCCTCCCCATGAACACGACGCATTTCGTTGCCTCCCCATGAACATGACGCATTCCGTTGCCTCCCCAGAACACGAGATGACGCTGTTTCTCCGTTCCGACCCAACCATGTACACGAGCCCTGGCCGTACGTATGCGCGAGTAGGCGTTCGAGACCCCACCCGTATGTACACATACGTGGCCGTATTTTCTTTCTTGCGCCCTGCCCGCTGTACGTACGTGTACATGCTACGTGCGCGCCTCTCCTGCGACACGTGCGCGCCTCTACATCCACCAGTATATATGTACGTACACGTTCGCGACCAGAATGACAACGCTACGTACGCTTCGACCAGGTGGGTCCCAGCAGTCAGGGGGAAACGTTTTTTCGTGAAATACGGTGGCCCGTCCGGTGGGTCCCCGCTGTTAGGTGGAGGAATAGTTATTTTGCACGTAATAAGGAGGCACTTCCTTGCTGCGGACGTGGACCCAGCTGTCAGCCTCTCCACGTACAGTCCACGTCCGATGGAAGCCGTTCCTTGACCACATTGACCATGCCGCGCCGAGAGCACCAGGGCGGTGGACGACATCGAGGGCTAGGAAGGGGACGACGCGGAGCCGGGGAAGACACGTCAGTGGATGCCCACGCGTAGAGGAGTATGAGGGTTCACTGGTTCACTATGGTGTGAGGCTGCTGTCGCCGCAGAATAACAGGGGGTGTGGGTGAGTAGAGGGATGGCCTGGCCAGCGGTGGGAGTAGTAGGGGACGGTGAGGCCTCCGCCGCATCGCAGCCGGCCACGGGAGGCAGGAGCACGAGGCATGACCGGCGCTAGTTTGGGCGGCTGGACCAAGAAGACCAGAGGTTGAAGAAGCACTACGACGGTTGGATGGACATCGTACGGTCACTGGAGCTAGAATCGTGCATATTGACTAAGTTGACAAAGCCCTCCGTCCCCGCCAACTTAGTAGGCCCACAAGTCAGCCTTCCACTATACTGGGTCCCAGCTAACAGGGGGAGTATTCATTTTTTTGTGCGTAATAAGGAGACACTTCCTTGCGTGCGAAGATATAGCTGGTGGGTCCAAGCTATCAGCGGCGGTAACATTTTTTTCACGAAATACAGAGGCCCTTTCGGTGGGTCCCTGATGTCAGGTGGAGGAATCATTATTTTGCGCGTAATAAGGAGGCATTTCCTTGCGTGCAGCCATGGACCCAGCTGTCGGCCTCTCCACGTACAGTCCACTTCAGATGCATGTCGGTCGTTGACCATGTTGACCAGGCTGCGCCGAGAGCACCAGGGTGGTGGACGACGGCGAGGCCTAGGAAGGGAATGACACAGAGGCAGGGAAGACTCGGCAGTTGTTTCCCACGCGGAGGGGAGTACAACTGTACGAGGGTTTACTAGTTCCTCTGCCGTCGCCGGAGAATAACAGCAGGTGTGGGTGAGTAGAGGGATGGCTAGGCCAGCGATGGGAGTACGGTGGGGCGGTGAGGCTTGCACGGCAGCAGAGCCGGCCGCAGGGAGGAGGGAGCAGACAGTCTCGCCGGCGCTTGTTTGAGCGGCTGGAGCAGGAAGAGCAGAGATTGAAGAAGCACGACGACCGTTGGATGGCCATCCAACAGTCACTGCTTGTGCGTCAACCTTTTTTTAGGAAAGCGTCAAATCTGTGGAAAACAACATACAACCCATCTGCCATTATTTCTAATAATTTATAGCCCATTTTCTAATTATTAAGGTTTTTTGGAGCCCATATTCTTTTTGTTAGCATTACAGCCCATATTGTGGCCACGGTTAAAAAATTATACGAAATTTTGCATATTTCGGTGCGGTCCGAACTGTTTTTAATCCCGAAATTTCGACTCACATTCAAACTGATTTTAAAAATAAATGTATATCAATATAAAATCCAACAAATTCTCCACGCATAACAATTAATGTAATTTAAAATCTCAAAATGAAAAAAAAAGATATTTGAAACTAATTGCCGGTTTGATGTGTTTTAAAAATGTACATCCCATTTCTCATTACTGATGGGCCATTTTCTCGGCCAGCCGAATGAAAGCTCTCCTCGTCTTGAAAGATTTGCAGCCCAACAGGCCTGACAAAGCGACTTACTTGGCAAATCACAAAAAAACCGGGTTGTGGTCGTGGACCCAGCTGCCAGCCTCTCCATGTACAGTACTCTTCCGATGGAATGTCGTTGACCACGTTGACCACGCCGCACCGAGAGCACCAAGGCGGTGGACGACGGCGAGGCCTAGGAAGGGGACGACGCGGAGCCGGGGAAGACGCGACAGTGGATGCCCATGCGAAGAGGAGTACGAGGGTTCACTGGTTCGGCTGTGGTGTGAGGTTGCCATCGCCGCAGGGCCTGGCTAGCGGTGGGAGTAGTAGGGGGCGATGAGGCCTCAACGGTAGCACAGCCGGCCACCGGAGGCAGGAGCAGGCGGTCTCCCCGGCGCTGGTTTGGGCAGCTGGTGTAAGAAGAGCAGCGATTGAAGAAGCACCAGGACCGTTCGATTCAAATCCAACGGTTACTGCTGCTAGAATCGTTTGTTGACTAAGTTGACAAGCCCTGCGTACGCGTCAACTTATTAGGCCCACAGGTCAACCTCCCAACCGGTGCGCCCCAGATGTCAGTGGAAGGAATTATTTTTTCGCGTAATAAGGAGGCAGTTGATTGCGTGCGGCCAGGCCAGCGGAGGGAGTAGGGTGGGCCGGGGAAGCCTGCGCGGCATCACAACGGGCCACAAGAGGAAGGAGCAGGCAGTCCCACCGGCGCTAGTTTAGGCGGCTGGAGCAGGAAGATCAGAGATTGAAGAAGCACGTCGGCCGTTGGATGGACATCCAACAGTCACTGCTGCTAGAATCGTGTGTTCACTGACAAAGCCTTGCGTAAACAAGTCAGCCTCGAAATCTGTGGCGTGTACAGCCCATTTGCTATTATTTTTATAATTTTTACTCATTTTTTAATTCATATGGAATTTATTGCAGCCCATTTTCCATTTTTAGAATTGCTGGCCATTTTCTCGTCAGTACGAGGGTCAAAAAATTAACTAAATATGTGGGAAATTTTGAAAATTCGCAATTTTTGCTGGGGAACGAAGTATTCTTAATCCAAACATTAATAGACATACTAAAACAAATTTAAAAATAAATTAGTACTATGCCATGTTAAATCCAATGAAATACGTATAAGATATCAGTGAACAACAAAAACAAAAAAAGAAACTTATATCCCATTTGCTATATTTTTTTGGAATTTTCAACCCCTTTTGATATTATTTTTAACAGACATTGACCATACTCTTAAGCCAGGCCAGAATGCATCCCTCCTTGTCTTGAAAGATTTGCAGCCCAGTAATTCGGAGAAAACAAATAGGCCTAGCTTGGGTATTCTTCAAAAAGAAATACTGGGCTACCTATTTTCCCAAAGAACTGGTGCATGAGCATTTAGCTTTATTTATTTATTTACTTATTTATGTTTAGGGGACCATGTGCATGTACCTGGGCTGGATTCATGTGAGAGCCTCCCTTCCAGTTAATTATGGGCTTCTCTACTGGGCCTTCATCAGTGGGCTGCATGTTATCAACAAGTGGAAAATATGTTCCGTATGAAAAATAGTATGCGCTACGTATGGTACGGGGCACTAAAGGATCGAACCGTGCAACGACTTCCAAAACATTGTGTTTGCTGTTCTAACAACACATTTATTCAACCAACAAACGAAATATACTACTGATTGTACATTGAAAACAACAGCAGCAACCAGGGCTGGGGGTGCAACAGAAGCAGTAAGCAGGCCAGAAGAGTGAAGACGCAGCTCTCTCTTCCAAACCAAACATCAGCCATCATTACAAAAGGGCTACCAAAAAAGAACAAGTGTATGCATCAAACTAAATAAAGATCCTACTACACCAAGTGTATGCATCTAACTAACTGGCGCAGTTAGACGTTATTATTTATTAAGCTGTGGAGATTGGCTGACGGCTTGAACCAGATGGGTGCCTGACGGGGGAAACTCCAGCCAGCAGGTCGAAGTCTGATACTTGTGACCCTCTCTCCTACTTTGGGCTGCAGAGCGTGGCGGCACATATCAGGGTATGGTGCATGCAAAGACGCATGGTACGCTGTGTACACATAGTTTTGCCTGATGAACAAAACCGCGCTGCCATCATGATCCTTGCCGTCGGTTATCTCCTGGTTAATCGGATAATTCAGTCCGACAAACAGAGAGCGTGTACCAAGGCTACTTACCAGCCTCCAGTCAAAAATTCCTGAAGGCCCAGAGAAGCTGGGATCCTGCTCAAAGACCTTACAGTGACTATGATTGTATTCCGTGAAACAACACGTCCGGTACGTGCGAACAATCATCAATCTTTCGCCGTCGTCTGATCGAGCCAGGAACCACCTGCAACTGCCATACCGCTTTTCTTTGAAAGGTTCTGGGATTAGGAAGGGTAGGGACACCAGGCGGCCTACAACATCATATCAAGTTGGAGTCAAATAAAAAAGGGCTCTTGATTTAGTCAACCTTAAGAACATCATGTTATGAGCATGAATATTTTTTTCAGCAAATGTTGACAGTAATATAAGCAAGCCATCATGATATCATAGAAAAGTAACATACTGCTGTAACAGCCGTTTGTAGCGATGACTAGAGTAGGCCAGCAATACGTCCAGCCATAGAAGGAGTCAACAGCGTAAATGAAGCCCTTGTGTTCAATGGCATCAGAGAACCATGGAGGATGTATGATCCTGCGATGGACATGCAGATTACAACCTTGAGCAAATTAAACTTGGTATCATGTTGGCTACTACAAGATTCCGAGTATTCTGGGTCACGGTGCCAAAGCAGTGCAGTGTTAATCGAAGGAAGGGGGATCAATCACCGGGTGTAGACCTCCACGAGCATCCAGCTGCCACGACCATCGACGAGCACCATCCAAGACGTGTTCATGCCGACCTAGTACATACCGTTAATGTAGTTGAGGCTGACGGGGATCGGATCGTAGTCAAGGGGGTTGATGCTCGCCACCCTATGATTGTTATGCTGCGTGACACGCCGTTTCTGAAGATCAGGCGGCATCAGCAAGCAAGGAGCTGGCTTAAAAAGCTCCGGCCTGAGGGCTTTGAGTAAATGGTACAACCTCGACGAGCACGCGGCGAGCGGCATGGTACTGAGATTGTCCACACGCGAAACAATGAGCTTGATTACCTCTGTGGGGAGCGAATTCCAGCCACTCTTTCGATGGACGCTGCTCGGCTCTGCCATTGTTAGTGCTTGGGTTTCAGACGAGGGGGGAGGCGCCTTAGCGGGGATGGAATATTGGACAAGATTATGTGCGGACAAAGATGGAGAAGCGAATATGTGCTGCGGGAAGTGGATAGGTGATGATGACTACAGCATGCCGCTTGACTTACGAGACACATACCAGCAGCGTAGGGTCATGTCGATGCCAGACAACTTGCTTGAGTGATCACAGTACTGGTACTCCCTACAGTGCTATGCCCTAACTTGCTTGAGTAGAGTAGTAGAGTAGGACTCTGCTCTACTACTAGCACCAGAGGAGTAGTATATTCTAATCGAAAATAGTTACAAACTTCAATGCCCGAGCATGGAACGACTACGAACCATGCTCAAAGACCGTGTCTACGTGGTGTTTGGACATGGGCGACAACCTCAACGCCAACGGTGCTGCTCCCGTTGCACCGTATGTGTTTCTGTCCTTCCTGTTCGAAATCGTGGTAGAATTCATGATTTATTTTGTGCTTATTCGGATTAAATCTCGTAGTAACTTGCTCATATATTCAACTGGCGCAACGTCCCCTACAGCCACTCCCGCTTCATGGATGGCCTGGTCGATGCCTCCAAGGAGCCCTTCGTCCACTGCTATGAGTGCCCAATGCCGTTTTCTGGCTCGTCGGCGGACATGGTGCATCACCTCACGGATGCGTGCAGCGGTCACTGTTGACCCTTGGCGGAGAACATCAAGTACGAGACGTGCTACCCGTTCACCATGCCGGAGTCGCTGGAGGATCACCGCCGCGTGCTAGTCTCGGAGGAGGATGGCAGTGTCTTCCTCTTGATCGTGGGCACCGGTGAGGCCCGTGCAGGCTGCCGCCCCGTCTCTGTAATGTGCGTCAGGGGCGATGCCACTGATGCTGACACTGACACGAGGTCGATGTACGGGTGCATGGTCAGTGTTACTACCCCTCCGGGTCACGTGGGCAGCGACACCGGCCTCATCGAACGGACTTGGACTCTGGGGAGCTGGGACTATCCCGCCAATGTGGACTTGGAAAACCCATGGCATCCTTTACCCGCCGATGCGGTGCACGGGGACTCCAAGGAGGTTCACCTGGACATACACATTATCAAGTTAAATGTTGATCATTAGTCTTCACTCAATGTAATCCGCTATCTAAGCATGTGGAGACTTCCATGCAGGATCTTGCTCTATTGGAGTATCGCGCATGAATAAAAGTGTATCTGTTTATGGTTTAGTCTAGAATCTTCCATGTATGAATTTTTACTACAGTACTGGTGAAAGACTTACGATGAACCATTTCTTACATCTCCTTTGCCCGCTTGCAAGTCATCCTGATTTAATCCCTCCGTCTAGGTGTATAAGGGCATGGTTAATATTACTTAATAGTATAGACAACTGTTGACTATAAGAAAGTGCCATGTCATCTGTAGCCAACATGTATAACAATCGATACTCAAAAACTAATTCTTAAAGATCATTTCTTGCAAAGCACAATAAGTGTTATTTCTTCACAAGTTTTGGATGCAGGTTGAACAGTTGAACGCTTTTGTTTGCAAAAGATACCTTTTTATCTATTTCACCTGGATGTTTGTGAGCTCTAGAGATGAAATAATATCCGAAGAAACCTATCGATACCCGTTACACATGAGATGACCCCCACATCCTTTGTCAAAATAAACAACTCCCCGATCAACGCATTTCACTCTTCGATGCAACGCATGGGCACCTTACTACTATAGATTAGTACGACCAAAAATTGAACTAACATTATATATAGTACGATAAATGCTGATGCATGTCACCTAAAATTATATCATTCAAAAACTATGTTCAAATACGAATCCAACGATATAATTTTTGTTGACATGCACTAACATTTTGTTAGTTAAATCTCCAGTCAAATTCAATGGGGGACTAATAAACCACGACCGATGTAGTACAAGTGTAGAGGGCGGCGCTGCACGGGAGTCTCGCCTCTCACCCCGCTCGTGGTGCGGCAGTAAAGCCGTCATATCACAAAACCCAACCACTCCCAGTAATAAGTGGCCTGGTAAAATAAACGGACAAGCAACTATCACATCCCTCCGTCTTTTTTGCATTTCATCTCTCTGCATTTACTTTCTCCGGTTTATCTCGCACACTCGATCCCTAGCTACTACTCCTCGGGCCAGTTCTTTTGGCGGCTTCCCCAGCTTTTCCCACAAGACTAGTCATAGTGGAGAGTAACAATAAGGCGCCTCACTCATTTATTTGGGCTTCTAAACTACTACTCCGTCCTGGTTTATTCCTCACCATTGTAATTTGTGCTAAATTTTGACCAAAGATTTAACTGGTTTATTCCTCACCATTGTAATCCCTCCGTCTAGGTGTGTAAGTCATCTTACGAAAACCAAATAATCCCAAAACACTTAGGCGCGGTGCATTAACTTCTACCTCATTTCTTGTTTCTTGACATATCAACCAATAAGAGATAAAGAGTGTGCATGCTTTTAATGACTTGAGATATCAAACACGACATGCAGTGGTTAGTTCATTGCATGCAATACTATTAATTAGCAAATAAACATTAACGTTTCTCATTTTCTCCTCCTCCTTGGTCACGGTGCACAGCCTAAGATGACTTACTCACCTAGACGGATGGAGTAGTGCATGTGACATGCACTAACATTTCATTAGTTAAATTTATGATCAAAATTTGACACAGATTACAATGGGGACCAATAAACCAGGACGGAGGTAGTAGTTATGGGATTACTAATCTAGAAGCCTAAAAGAACTGGCCCTGGTACTCCTACTAGTAGTAGTACTCAAGTTGGAATTCCAATGCACGGCACAACTTGTTAGGCAAAAAATTCGATACAGGGTGTAGGAAGCGGTTTGGGAATTTACATGCCTTTCCAACCAGTGAGATACTTCGTACAAAGTACGACAGAGAAATAACCACAGAGAAGGAAGCTAAAAGTAAACAATCAAACGAGCATTTTTGCATTTGTTTTGCATTGAATCATTTCACAAGCTTGACTAGTGCTGTTTTTTCTACTTTTACAAAAACCGCATCATAATGTTAAAACGTGCATTTGCACGTACTCCCTCCGTACGGGTTTATTAGGCCTAAAGACAACTTCTCTTAGACCAAGACACATAGTAATTTGCTCACATTAATTCTTCCATTCCACTCCCAATGCACTCTCTCACATGCATGCAGCCAATGAAAAAGCACACATGAAGTGTATTAACTTTTCAGCCATGGCACCAACAACAATAGCTTTCAATACAACCAATGAAATGGTTGCATG